>NC_139591.1:2674698-2834698 GCF_946808225.1 Silurus aristotelis
CAGCAACTGATCAAACACCCAAAAATTGTTAATGATTGTTTTCTAAGACTAATCACCATTCTTCTTAACACTCAATCACTGGTCACCATTCTTCTCAACAACTTACCACCGATCACCATTCTTCTCAACAAACAATCATTTGTCATGCTTGTTCTCTAAGACCAATAACTGATCTCCATTGTTCCCTACAATCAATCACTGATCAGCATTGTTTTTAACAACCAATCACTGATCACCATTCTTCATGACAATCAATTACTGGTCACTATTCTTCTTAACAACCTATCAATGATCACCAGCTATAAGTAGTAATGTATAAGCCACTGTCCCGCTGAAAAAAAGTCAACTGTGATTTCAATTGTATTATTTTGCTGTAAAAGATCTGGTCAGAAGTGATCTTCCGTTACACTATAGTGAAATGTTACAAATGTGGTACCTTTCCTTGTCATTACTGGTAACCTCAAGAAGACACCATTTCCACCAATATCTTATAAAGAAGCTCCAAAATCTAAGTAAAGGCTCCTTAAAGGACAATTGTGCATGTTAAATAATTTTTATTAAAGTACACTACTTTTAAATGGAATAGATTTACCTGTAACGCCAGACCTGGTGTTTACTATGTGTATGGATAATCTATGAATTCAATAGAATTGTGCGTTTTTACCTATAATGAATATGTCATACAGCATTTCCTTTGAATTTTATTATTTAATGATTTCAGGGGATTTCCCCAGGATTTTTCATTAAGTCTGTGATGAGAACTGATAACACAGGTGGTCAGGTGATTGGGTAATTAGGTGATCAGGCGATCATCTCTCAGTTCAGGAGGGGGGGGGTTCTTGTTGGTGATTACAAATGGGCGGGGCTATGATGCATAGATGAGATTCCACGTGACGTCAAGAGGAGCCGCGTCTATAAAAGCCTGGATGAGCGCTCCAATGGACTTTCAGTATCAGAGCAGGTTCACAGGAAGGAAGGACTGCGTGTTTACCGTCTCTACTACATCATTCAACATGATAACAGGAGCATAAACTTTTCTCTTCATCTGTTTGTAGGTAAGTGTTTTACCGGGTCTATTTCTTTCCTTGTGCACCAATGGATGACAAGCGACACCCTGTCACCCTGTGTAATCAATATAATTATTTATAATCAAATTGTATTATAATAGTGAAATAAACAAGCGCAATGGAAATCGATAGGATACTTACAAGACATGATGCTGTTCGGATGCAGTCCATTCTGCATCTTTATTTATTATTTCCTGTCTCCTTTTCTGCATCAGCGCGCTTTCGGATTAGAGCTTTTCCGACATTGTGCATTGCGAAAAAAAAGGGGGAAAAATGCACAAAAAAAAAACCCAGGCTGTGTCCTATTCAAAAGAATAAAAAAAGAATAAAATTGTGCGCATTGTACATTAATTTAGATCTGGAGCGACATCATGGAGCAACAAGGCGACCGACAAACCGCGTTTGCAGTTTTTTGCGAAAAGAAAACACCCTTCCGAAAACACCCTTCGCATAAACCCGTATTATTTTATAAAAGATATGGAACACGTTTAGGATGTTCATTCTAAGCGATAGGAACTCTAACGCGTGATGTGCATCCCGTCTAAATGTTTATGCGGCTCATTTGACGCATGGCGTTTTGTACCCTGTCTTTTTTTTCCTCCCCTCTTTCTGGCATAGAGGATTTGATTTTGCGGGTGGGCAGACACGTGTATGAGCAGTGTCAACTCTGTATTCAGGGAAAGATACTTGCAATTCCCTGTCAGGTTACAATTTTACCTTCAAATGTGCTTGTTCGAGTTTTATTAATTTTTTTTATCAAATCCCACTTATTATACAGATCTTTATATTACACACGTCAAATACTAATCATTTGTAAATGCTCAACTTGCTTCCCAGGAACTTTTTTTCACTTTCTGTCTCATCTGCTTCTAGGATTTAAAAAAAAGAACAATGCCGGAGCAGAGCAACGATTATCGCATGGTCGTGTTCGGAGCTGGAGGGGTCGGGAAGAGTTCCCTGGTCCTGCGCTTTGTGAAGGGAACTTTCCGTGAGAGCTACATCCCGACCATCGAGGATACCTACAGGCAGGTAATCAGCTGTGACAAGAGCATCTGCACTCTCCAGATCACAGACACTACAGGT
Source organism: Silurus aristotelis (assembly GCF_946808225.1). Taxonomy (NCBI): domain Eukaryota; kingdom Metazoa; phylum Chordata; class Actinopteri; order Siluriformes; family Siluridae; genus Silurus; species Silurus aristotelis. The sequence continues at coordinate 2,676,849 of NC_139591.1, forward strand.
AGTCATCAGTTCCCCGCCATGCAACGCCTATCCATCTCCAAGGGTCACGCCTTCATCCTGGTCTACTCTATCACCAGCAAACAGTCTTTGGAGGAGTTAAAGCCCATCTTCGAACAGATCTGCCAGATCAAAGGTGACGTGGAGAACATTCCCATCATGCTGGTGGGCAACAAAATCGATGAGACCAGTGGCCGCGAGGTGGAGAGCAGCGACGGAGAAGCCTTGTCCAAAAGGTGGAAATGCGCCTTCATGGAAACGTCAGCCAAAACCAATCACAATGTAAAAGAGCTGTTCCAGGAGCTGCTGAACCTGGAGAAACGTAGAACTGTGAGCCTCCAGATCGACGGAAAAAAGAACAAGCAACAGAAACGAGCTGAGAAGCTCAAGGGAAAATGTGTGGTCATGTAAGGCATCTAAAGAGGACGTGTCTGGATTCAACCCAAGGACATTCGAGCTTTCACAACGTAGCTGTTCTGGCTGACGCATTTTTCACCTCACAAAGAAAGATATGCATGGTTAAAGATAAGACTTTGTGTCACGACAAGTGACTTGTTGAATTAAGGGATCGCTGGTGTTCACTGACAGTCAATTAAATAAAAGAAAAATCCATTCTGAAGCCACTTTCATCCTGTGCTGCTTTAAAAGACATTATTCCCTGAGCTCGTCACTAATAGGATTCAGTTGGCATCACATGTTAGTACACAACAGCAGTGTTTAATGCTTTGCCACCGTGCTCATGCTCTCATACTGCACAGTCCAGGTGTAACTAAAAGAGAGGAAGACGAGGAAAGTATGAAAAAAGGTGGAATTGGAAACATCGATTTAAACCATCTGCTCCTGAGATGGATGCGATACAAAGCAATACATCATGTTATACAGATTTGAGTATTAAGAAAATAATTGCTCATATAAAAACTGTAATTTCTGGTCTCTTGTACAGCCAGGAAAGTTCACATGATTTAAAGGTCACCATTTGAGAGTTTACTAAGTAATATATTTGACTTTCTTTTGAATGTTGTTTTTAAGTAGCTTAAATACAAAAAAAATAAATAAATCGCAAAAGAAAATCGCAATAGGAAAATCCCATCTTTGCCAAATGTTATTTAAGTACTTCGATTAGTTTTTTTTAAATCAAAAATGACGAATAACATACATTCTACGCATCTTGACTATGACAGATATGACAAATAAGTCCGACTTGGATTCGTCATAGATATAAGTCTGATTCATTTGATTCAATAAGATTGAGTCTGTGCCTTTAAGGTTTTGAGGATGCTGAGTTCCAAATTAAGATTTCTTGAGGTGTTTACAGATTATGGTAAAAGCTTGATCAATCATGGCCTAAGTGTGTGTGTGTGTGTGTGTGTGTGTGTGTGTGTGTGTGTGTGTGTGTGTGTGTGTGTGTGTGTGTGTGTGTGTGTGTGTGAGAGAGAGAGCGAGAGTGTGTGTGTTTATTCATAGAGAACTCACCTACCAAAGGCATACAAATCACTAATTGATTTCCAACCTTGCTTCTTCGGGAAATATCAAAGATGCCTCCTTGAGGTGGCTAATGCACCTGCGTGCCAGTATTCCCAGTCTGTTACTGATTGTGGATTTTATGAAATCAAATAGTGGCCTTTGTGGTTGGAGCACGTGGCGATTGATTAAATGGATTATTCTGATAAAACAGATAAGATATAATAAACTATATATAAAGCTTTACAGCAGAATTGCATGATTCCAGCAGCAGCAGGAATGAGCTTCAGATAACGATTGTGCAAAACGAACTTATAAAACCATACGCCCTACCTAACAAGCACCCTGGTATGTTTAAACATAGGCCTGGCATCAACTAGGCTTTCTAATGTTTATGAAAGTAATAACATATGTATAGATTTAGCATGTTGGGTCTTGAAATTCTAATGATAGGGTCTGGCTTTACAGCTAGCTTATATCGCTGCTTTGGCTGTCTTCTTATACATCAGTACTGGTCCCAGTACAACAGATAATACGTGCTGTTTATTTCAGTGATATTTTGTCAAAGAAATGTCAATAATATGGTTGTAACAAGAAGTCAAAGAATGCCAATAGATTAAATGCAGTCGCAGTAGTTAGTATATGCTCTATCTAGAAAAATCATAGTTACAGGCACCAGTGTGCCGGATCGTCAATCACTGATTAAGATATAAAAAAAAAACCTGTTTGTTTGCTATGATGGAACTGTAAAATAAATATTATATGAAATGATGTAATATTGTTTTATTGACCTGCCTGTAAAACATCATGTGTGCCTACAAGTTTATATATTTACTGTAAATAAATCAGAAAATAAAGATAGTTCTGCATTTAAACCTGAATCTGGAGTAATTCATATGTAAATTGTAACTTTTTTATAAATGTATTAATCAAAATAATTGTAACATAGATCATTTAAAGTGTATACACGTCTTCCAGGGTAGAAATGAAACGAGTGGCAATTTCATTGATGAGATTTTCATTTTTTTTATTTGACTTGACGAATGTCATGTATGCATAGTAAACAGACCAAACGATGTACACTTCTCAATAACGTATCATAAATGACGCTTTATTGTTCGTGAGAACAATATAGAATAAAATAATAGATATAGATAAATAGAATAATATTTATTTATAATATTCTCTCTGATCTGTAAATGTTATATATTTATTTATAGATTTATAATTCGCTTATTTATTGTATCTTGCAGCAAATCGCCCTCCTATGTATAATTACAAAATATTATAACATTAATGGACATTAGTGATTTATTCTATAGTTCTATTTTATAGTATTTCTATTTTAGAAATACAACATCCATTAACAGCAACAACTCTAAAGCCGATTAGACTTTATAATACCCTTTTGACACCAATCGTGCCAGACAAAAACACGTAAGATGTTCCTTCAGTAATTGCTAGAAGCTTTTGCACTTCCTTATTCAAACAGCCAATGGCCAGTATGACCAGGATGGTGAGAGACAGCCAGAGGCCAGGCTGGGGGGAAAGTATAGCTGGGCTATTAGATATGACTAATCAGCCTATGTGGCTCATTATTGTGGAGTGACATAATGGAGCACCTGCCAGTGCTCACTCAGCTTGCTTGTCTCAAAGCCCCTTTATGACCGGCGGTTTCTTTTAGAGAGGCGTGAACTGAAGCAGAGCGCATCACAACTACCAGAGTAAAAGATGCATCAACCTGATATACGCTGGAGACAAACAGGCCTGTATATCACAGACGAACAAACAGGCTGTCATGGCTGGATATATGATGAGTGGTGTTGTCATGTAAACGGCAAAAGAAAAAAAAACGGATATGACAACTTTATACACAATGATGAATAAGCATCATTCAGTCAGGCATATTATGCTTCGTGTTTATCTACAATAGATTATTGTTTTAGCACAAATTAATATAAAATACAGCAAACATAATTGTATACAAAATATATCAGCTAAAAAAAAAAGCACAAACAAAATCGTTGGGAAAATAATTAATTATTTATTTGATTTAAATTTAATTTATTATTTATGAAAATTTCTTCAGCCAACAAAATATTAATAATGATAAATAATTACAAGGTGTAATAAAGAAATGACACTGCACATTACAGCAGAGTATTTGTGTAAATATTATTTTTTATTTCTAATTAGTTATTTATGGAAATGGAAGAACCAATGGAAGCATAATATTCCTAAATGATTGACTTTACCTGTTTCATTACACATTTATGGTAATGATATTTATACCATAAAACTTGCCTGCCCTTTCTAAAAATATTGCAAAATGCAAAAGCTAAAAAATGAACAGGGTTTTAAATTAAAGATCAAACAAAAATGTCTTCACTTGAAAACAAAATCAATGTGCATTCAGCAATTTTTGGCAGTAGTTATTTGAACCGGTTTGCTTGTAAATAGTTACACAATAATGGCTTTAACGATTTTAAAATCAGGCCAATTAATTTATAAATCAAAATGTTTTACCAAAAGAGAAATTATTGAAATGATCAATAGTAGCCCTAACTCAAGTGTGAATATATTTATATATATTCAGCTTGGTTGCAATTTCTGCAAACTGCAATTAAATATTAGTTCCACCAGTCTTTTTTTTATGGTTTATGACACAGTGGAACCATTTCTTCCACTGATATATACTCTAGGGGTTTTGTGTTAAAAGATGTTCTACCTCTTTGCCTGTTGCGATTTTCTTGTTAGCAATATAATGCAACAAAGAAAAACACAGCAAATCATTCTGTAACTCAGTGCGACTCAGTCTATAGCCTCCTGATCTTTTTCCCCCCAACATGCTTGACTGATTACAGTTTAGAAATAGAGATGGTCTGTAGATTACACATACACATACACATACATGCTAATTCTCCACTTGGGTGCAGCAAATATTTTGTGAGTTAAATCCCACAAATGGCAACCAAATCTATACCAGGTCATGCTAATGAGGCCCTCCATTACTCTCCAGTGTAACCACAGGCCAAATCTCAAGTGTCTCAAAGCACTAAATCTGTCTGTAAATGCTTGTCTGGCCACTTCAGTGACAAAACAACAACAATAGTCTCTCTATCATTTCGCCCACTCGCTCTCTGTTCAATCTGATTTGAATAATTCAAAGGCCAGGCCATGCGTGTCTTACCGTGTACTATGTTATGTGCATCAATCTCGATCGTTTACATTTTCACCACTTCAACCTTTTTTCGTTCCAAATGAAGCTCGGGTTTGTTTAAGGGCTGTATATTTGTTTTTCAAAGAGCTTATTGAAACAGAAAAAAAAACAGAAATGAGTGTCAAGAACATTTAGAAAGGACGCTTTGTGATTGCAATTGGATTTAAAATCTATAAATAAAAATAATCTAGTGGACCGTAATTCAAGTTTCAGTGAAAGATCTGGTGTCTTAGTACCATGGCCTCAGCTTCTGTCATTATGATAGGCCATTCTTTATAAGCTAGCAAACTATCTGTATTAAGTTCAATCTATTTAAAATCAGGATTTAGAAAATGTGTTGGGCTTTTGGGGTTTCTTTCTTGTTGGTCATAAGTTTTGTAGATGATGCATGATCGAACCGATACATAGCAATATAATAGCACATTTCAGAGAGTAGTTGTTGATGTTGAGGTGGGGTTTGCTATAGATCTTACCTTCGGTCATTGACACAACACTGAGGTGAACATAAACAATTAGCTATTCTTTTCCACTCGCTCTGATAATCTCATGCTGATGCTCATGCCAATTTTCCCTTTACAACAGATGAAAGATTCCTCTACTTCTACCCATACTGGTTATAGGTCCTTTGTAAGACTTCAATGCTCTCCTGGCAGGCCTGCCTCTAAGCAACCTTTTATCTCTCCAACTAAGCCAGAATACAGCTTCCCTATTTACTTCCTATACCCAATTGAAACACTGATGCATGCCAACAAAGCTGTTGTAAAATAGAACCGGTACCCACTTTCCTTGTATATAAACACAAGGACATTTCAGTAGACCCCCGTATCCAGAGCAACTTACATTTATCTCATTCATACAACTGAGCAGCTATGAGGTTAAGGGCTTTGCTCAGGGACCCAGAAGTGGCAGTTTGGTATAAATAGGATTTAAACTCATGACCTTTGAATCGTGACTGTGATTACGAACTTAAGTCTAATGCCTTTACCACCTCCCTTTGTCACACCCTGCACGTCACTACGCTCCCTCTGATCTGGCATTGCTCGATTGGTCCTACCAACACTCAGGGTACAATGAACTTCCCAGTTGAATCTTTATTCAATAAAGTCCTAACTCTTTTTGAAAACTTACATTAAATTATTTTCAGTATTATCTCAAAAACAGAGTTTTTTTTTACTAATAATGCATATAGCTTATGAGCTCATTAACCAAGATCAGGAATTATTTCTAAATTGTTTATTAATAGATTTTTGGTTAAGGGCATCTGCCAAAAGGTATAAATATTGTAAATGTGAAATCACCACCTTTGAGATATGAATGCTTTTTGATAGTTTTAGTTTCTGTAGCACAAGGTCCAAGCATTTACTGACACATATTAATAAATTATAATTCATTTCATTATTGTTTGCTTTAATGTGTGGCACCGTTTTACCATTATGATATAGTCTATCTGATATAGTCTATCTCAGCGGTTAAGGCATTAGACTTATGCTAGTTATAAAGGTCAATTCCAGCCACAAGAGTTACAATTCCAGCCACACCAAGGTGCCACTCCTGGGCCCCTGAGCAAGGCTCTTGACACCAAAGCTGTACAGTATGAACGAAATAAATGTAAGTTCTTCTGGATAAGGGCGTCTGCCGTATGTCAAATCAAGTCAAGAAGCGGTGAAATGAGTTAACGTTCCTCCAGAACCCTGGTGCTACATAAAACAACATAAAACAACACAGAGCTACATAATAGAACACAGAGCTACAGAATTAAAGTAAGTTGTCCTCGCCACATAAAAGTGCATCGTGTGCAACCTAGTGCAAACAGTGCAAGACAAGACAGTGTTAATACACAAAACACAAAAAAGCACCGCCAGTAAACCTACTGTATGTTCTACAGTACAGTGTGCAAAAAAAAGAACTGGATTCAGAAGTGTACTTTTAAAGTATATGCTGTTAAATGTAACATTTTAAATTGAGCTTTAATGTCAGTTCAGGATAAGAACGTCTGCCAAATGCTGTCTCCGGTAAATTGTCTATTGCTTTACACTCACCACACATTTGTAAGCATGAAGAATTGATTGCATGAGTGTGCAGGAAAGGTAGGATGGGCTTAGTGTTAGGTAACCATGGCTGTACTTGTGATGGGATGGGTGCAGTGGAGACAGTGGGCCAGGCTTGTTGGATTGCTGATGATCTGCAGACACAGAGGATCTGCATCTCACAGGGCCAACAATCGGAGGGAGGGAAACAATTGCCATGGAGATGGAGAGAACTATGCCTCTGGCTGTGGAGGAGGAGTAATGACAATGTAAATAAAGTGAAGAGTGGGAGTGGGACAAAAAGACAAGAAAGACAGACCAAGTCAGTGTGTGTGTGTGTGTGTGTGTGTGTGTGTGTTTGTGTGTGTGTGTGTGTGTGTGTGTGTGTGTGTGTAATTAAAAGTTTTCAATATTGTAAAACGTTGTTATGATGTGACTTCGAGCTCAGAGAACATTCTCAATCCTCATAACGAGGCAAAAAACATTCACTGACAGAAAACTGTGCTGCTTGATTAATGTTGTAGGTCTCACACTTGCTTTAGTGTCACATGGATTCTGCCTGATGCTATTGTTAGACTTTAGCATGTGCAAAATTGGGTAGACATAGTGCCTTTCACACATATTTGCATCCTTGGTGAAGATGAGCAAAGAGAGCTGCAAAACATTGTCTTTATTGTTTCAAATTAAAATTCCCATAAATACTCTGCTGTCATGGATATCAAGCAATTTCGAACAGAAGAATTATTTATATACTGTATCTCACAAAGGTGAGTGAACGCCTCACATTCCAGCAACCATTTTAGTATATTTTCTAAAGAGGAAATACTAAAGAAATCTAATTTGGATATATTTTAGAGTAGTCAATGTGCAGCTTGTATAGCAGTATAGATTTACTATCCTCTGAAAACAACTCAACATACAGCCATTATTGTCAAAATAACTGGCAACAAAAGTGAATGCACCCTAAGTGAACTCGTCAAAACTGTGTCCGAAGTGTCAAAGTTTTGTGCGAGCAACATTATAATCCAGCGCTGCTTTAATCCTCCTGGGCATGGAATTCACCAGAGCTGCACAGGTTGTTGCTGGGATCCTCTTCCATTCCTCCATTATGACATCACGGAGCTGCTGGATGTTAGACACATGGCGCTTCTCCACCTTCCACTTGATGATGTTCCACAGGAGCTCAATAAGGTTCAGGTCAGGAGACATACTTGGCCACTCTATCACCTTCACTCTCAGTTTCCTAAGCAAGGCAGTTGTCATCTTGACGGTGTGTTTGGAGTTGTTGTTATGTTGGAAAACTGCTGTTTGGCCACCTTTCTGGAGGAAGGGCATCATGTTCAGCTTCAGAATGTCCAGAACATGTTGGAATCCATGTTTCTCTTAATGAATCGCAGCTCCCTAGTACCAGCAGCACTCATGCAGCCCCAGACCATGATGCAACCACCACCATGCCTGACTATAGGCAATACACAATTTCCTTGGTCCTCCTTACCAGGGTGTCGCCATACATGCTGGACACCATCTAAGCCTAACAAGCTTATCAGACCACAGGACATGGTTCCAGTAATTCATACTCTTCAGGTTGTCTTCAGCAAACTGTTTGCAGGCTTTCTTGTGAGCCAGCTTCAAAAGAGGCTTCCTTCTTCAATAAGATGTATTTTAAATATAGATTGATATCTTCTCGCTAAACTGTTTCCCAAGCACCACTGCTGCTACGTAAATATGACGTATCACAACACTCATATAACACAAAGACATGTCCTAATAGTCACATAGAATACAGATTAACATGGCAGAGGTAGAGCAGCATCTTCCTGGAGACAGAACAGGAAAAGAACATCTGGTTTTATTAAATCTTTTATCTTTTGTTTCTTTTTTGTACTACAGAGCCGTGTTTTTGAAAGGGCCATGCATTAGAAGTCAAAAGGCACAAAAGTAAATGAATCTGTACCATATTAAATGACCTCACATCATATTTTTTACATTGCATGGAATCGCATTGTGTTGAATCAAACCGAAAATGGATCGAACTGCATTGTAATAGGGGTGAATTGTATCACCACATCGGTAGCTGCTTCATATGTTTTGTATATGTCATATGTCTTATGACTATTCTTGGTGTTATTGTGTTAGAAGATGATCTGACATGGATAGCATAAATCCAATCTTGCAGTCTTTCTAATCTTGTCACTTATTTTGGTAGATTTTAAAATAGTAAATCTGTTTATCTAAAATCAAAATAAGACTCATTCTGTTTGTGAAATGAAAGCATTGTGGGTATGCATTAGATAATCAGTTATTAAGCTCCTAATATTGCCTCTTTTTATAGCTGTTTTTATCTTGAGTGGAGATGAGGGATGGTCTGAGGCTTACTGAGAGCTTTTCTTTTCTCTCTGAATCTGGGTTTAATATTGGTTAATATAACATCTCGAATACAGCTTAATGCTATACGTATTACTTATGAAAGAGATGAGCTACACAGAGAAAGGCACAATATAATGCAATACGAAGAGAAGGCTAGCAGAGCATGTCACTCCAAAAAACATTATTTGAATATAATGCAGCATCCATTCAGCATGTCAGGAAAAACAAGGGATGAAGCAGAAGCTAAAGGATTATATTGTGGCTTATAGCTAAATATATAAGAAATATATAAGGAAGATATCATAGAAATGGTAATGCAGTAATGTTTTTAAAAATAATTTATTAAAGATAAATATAAATATATATATCGTAACAAAAAGAGAGGGGGGAGGGGGGGGGGGGCACTGCACTGCAGGCTATTAAAATGTATATAAGCTGCCAGCACTTCGCCATGAACTTTTTTTATGAAGTGGGCGTGTGGAGAAATGTTTACTGTAGAGGCTTCTTACTGCATTTTCACCTTTGGGTGCATATCGAAATAAAAATATTCACATCCTGGAGCTGCAATTTCTGTCTATTACAAAAAAAGTCAAGTAATAGCTATTATTGGTTGCTTTTAAAATGTTAGAAATATATATACAGTACAGACCAAAAGTTTGGACACACCTTCTCATTCAAAGAGTTTTCTTTATTTTCATGACTATGAAAATTGTAGAGTCACACTGAAGGCATCAAGGGCTATTTGACCAAGAAGGAGAGTGATGGGGTGCTGCGCCAGATGACCTGGCCTCCACAGTCACCGGACCTGAACCCAATCGAGATGGTTTAGGGGTGAGCTGGACCGCAGAGTGAAGGCAAAAGGGCCAACAAGTGCCAAGCATCTCTCGGGGAACTCCTTCAAGACTGTTGGAAGACCATTTCAGGTGACTACCTCTTGAAGCTCATCAAGAGAATGCCAAGAGTGTGCAAAGCAGTAATCAAAGCAAAAGGTGGCTACTTTGAAGAACCTAGAATATGACATTTTTCAGTTGTTTCACACTTTTTTGTTATGTATATAATTCCATATATAATTCCACATGTGTTAATTCATAGTTTTGATGCCTTCAGTGTGAATCTACAATTTTCATAGTCATAAAAATAAAGAAAACTCTTTGAATGAGAAGGTGTGTCCAAACTTTTGGTCTGTACTGTAGATATAGATATAGAAAAAGATATATACAACCCAATTCCGAAAAAACCCCAAAGAACTATGTGTAAAATGGAAATAATAAAAAATGCTAACAATACTGATTCTCATAAACCCAACTTTAATTCACAATAAAACATAGTAAACATAGCAAAACTTGAATTGAATTGAATTTGATGGCTGTAACGTTTTAAATAAGTTGGGATGGGGCAACAAAAATCTGGAAAAAGTAAGTTATATTTAGATTAATCAGTTGGAGAATCATTTAGCAATTAATGAGGTCAATTGACAACAGGTCATTAAGATGTTTGGGTATAAATAGTGTATCATAGAGAGTCTTTTAAAAGTAAAGTTGGGCAAACCTTCACCAATCTGTGAAGAACTGTGTCTACAAATTAAACAATTTCTAGATTCTAGATAGATTCTCTATTTGGTTTATGGTCCTTAAACCATGTATTAGTACTTTTGTCAGTGTGGGCAGGTGCCAAGTCCTGCTGAAAAATGAAATCAGCATCTCCATAAAGCTGGTCAGCAGAGGGAAGCATGAAGTTCTCTAAAACTTCCTGGTAGATAGCTGCTCTGACCTTGTACCTGAAAAAAAAACAGTGGACCAACACCATCCATGGCTCCCCAAACCACCACTGACTGTGGAAACCTAACACTGGTCCTCAAGCCACTTGGATTATGTGCCTCTCCTCTCTTCCTTTAGACTCTGGGACCTTGATTTCCAAATGAAATGCAAAATTTACTTTTATCTGAAAAGATGACTTTGGCCCATTGAGCAACAGTCCAGTCCTTTTTGTCCTTTGCCCAGGTACGGCGCTTCTGACGTTGGTTCAAGAGTGGCTTGACACAAGGAATGTGTCAGTTGTAGCCCATGTCCTGGATACTGTTCATCTATGTGTGGTGTCTCTTGAAGCACTGACTCCAGCTGCAGTCCATTCTTTGTCAATCTCCCCCAAATCTTTGAATTCACCACATGTCTCCAAAATTGAATTTTTTCACAATATTTATATATTTTTTTTTTTATAAATATGAGGTACTGAATTTTGACTTTTCATTAGCTGTAAACTATAGTAAAAATTGAAAGGAAAGAACACTTGTATTTACAGTATATATACAGTCTATATATATATATATTTCAGACTCATCATCAGCTGCACTTTAATCTTCCCCTGGAAAAAGAGACATTTCTTGATTAGAGAGGAAAAAACCTTCCATTTGGAAAACCATGACCATTCAGGAACTAGCATCAGAATGCCAAAGTGTATGTTTTTGTGACTCTGTGTGTGTTTGTGTGTGCGAGGATATCTCCTATTACAGCTCACAGCTCACGTCAGAAAGAAAGGGTCAGGACAACAGCAACCACTGCATGCGCAATGAGAGGCTTTCAATGCCCCTGCTTTCGCCAGCAGTCTTGTATCGTTCTTTCATTGCCACAGCAACGTGTGTAGCAGGCAGTATTTTTATCCCTCCTCCTGTGAGTGGGGTGTACTGTATGCAGTTAAGCCACATGGAGCTGCTTCAGAAGTGTGGCAATAGGAAGGAAAGGCCTTTGTCGGCTCGGAAACGTCAATACCGTTCACATTCTGACGTAGGCACGGCTATCTGACTATTGCGTTTTGTGCTTGAGGAGGAGGAACTTCAGCTCTGTTCTCTGTCAAGTCGCTTGAAAAAGTCACATAGACATGAGATCAGCTACCTTCATGAACTTTAGATAACCATCAGGGGCAATCAGAAATACTTTGATTCCTCTTTCTGTCTTGAAACAAAGTTATGTACTGATGTATAAACATTGCAGACATGCTGACATCTATCTGTTGACCTTTCTCTTCAGTTCTAAATGACAAATTCACGCACGTTTCTGGCGTTCATTCGTTCTGGCAACAATGTGATGGGGAACAGGAATAAACTAAATGCTCGCCACTCATGAAATCCTGAGCAGGTAAAAGGTAAAGGTATTCAACATTACATAAAATATATAATTACAGTAAGTGATTTTTTAATTACTTACAAATTAAAGTGTCACCAATTTACCTTGTTATGTCAAGAAGTCAAGAAAAGAAGCTTTTATTGTCATTTCAACCATATGTAGCTGAGACAATACACAGTGAAATGAAACAACGTTTCTCCAGGACCCCGCTGCTGCATAAACAACCTAGAGCTATATCACACAACATAGAGCTACATAACACAACACAGAGCTCCATAACACAACACAGAGCTACATAACACTACATAGAGCTACATAACACAACACAGAGCTACATAACACAACACAGAGCTACATAACACAACACAGAGCTACATAACACTACATAGAGCTACATAACACAACACAGAGCTCCATAACACAATACAGAGCTACATAACACAACACAGAGCTACATAACACAACACAGAGCTACATAACACTACATAGAGCTACATAACACAACACAGAGCTCCATAACACAATACAGAGCTACATAACACAACACAGAGCTACATAACACAACACAGAGCTACATAACACTAAAATACACAGTGAAATGAAACAACGTTTCTCCAGGACCCCGCTGCTGCATAAACAACCTAGAGCTATATCACACAACATAGAGCTACATAACACAACACAGAGCTCCATAACACAACACAGAGCTACATAACACTACATAGAGCTACATAACACAACACAGAGCTCCATAACACAATACAGAGCTCCATAACACAACACAGAGCTACATAACACTACATAGAGCTACATAACACCACACAGAGCTCCATAACACAACACAGAGCTACATAACACAACACAGAGTTACATAACACTACATAGAGCTACATAACACAACACAGAGCTCCATAACACAACACAGAGCTCCATAACACAACACAGAGCTACATAACACAACATAGAGCTACATAACACAACACAGAGCTCCATAACACAACACAGAGCTACATAACACCACACAGAGCTACATAACACTACATAGAGCTACATAACACAACACAGAGCTACATAACACAACACAAAGCTAAGGACTAAAAGTAAGTTGTCCTCGCCACATAACATGCATTGTCTACAACCTAGTGCAAAGACACAATACAAAACCAAACTGTACAGGACAGATACACAAAATACAATAGTGCCGACCAGTATACATTCTGTATAATGTTATACAATACAATGTGCAAAAATAGGAAAACTGTGAACAAAGAGGGTTGTATATGAATTGAATTGAGTATTTAAGTGTGTGTGTGTGTGTGTGTGTGTGTGTGTGTGTGTGTGTGTGTGTGTGTGTGTGTGTGTGTGTGTGTGTGTGTTTGAGTTGTATTAGAATGTTGTAGATGTGATTTAGTAGGTCTACAACCTTTCCAATCAAAAGTTTCATTTACAATGGACAGTACAATTTCTTTCACTTGTAGTATTTCTTTTATTTATATTCGAGTTTTTAAGTACAGGAAAGCCAGATTCTGCAATTATTCAGTTTTCAGAACTGTTCCATACAGAACCTAATGGATGCAATTCTTTATGAACAATGGAACGTAGAATAAAAACTTGCCTTTTAAACAGGGACTAAAAATATGGACATTTTTTTTTCTCTTTCTGACTGTCTGGGTTGGTTTGTCGTAGGAGGAAAAAAAAAAAGCTCGTAGGAGAAAGAATAAAAATAAAGAGGTACAATGACGTGCAATTCCTTTCATCAAGTGCTAATTTTTTTAAATAATAGTTACAATTATAATAATTGCATGTATTAATTAGCATCCCACTCTCTTTCCAAAATATATATTTCTTTCATATCTTTGAAACTTTCCATGAAAATTGGTGACAATCATCATTTCCTCTCCGCTGGATACGATACGACCTGCCGCCGCTGCCTCTCCGGGTTAATGTCCGCCTTTGTCTTTCTTTTACACTCTCTATCCCGAGTACATGCATCGGCGATGATGATGCATCCCAGAGCTGCCAGGGGAGAGGGCCGGTTGCCATGGAGACGTGGGTGGTGGAGCTGGGCGGCACGCTGCAGTGTGTTGGAGACACGACCGTGACTCATTATGTTTGCTTGCCTTGCCTTCCAGTGACGAAAGAGGGGAAGTGGTACACATCTGCTGCTGGATTATCTTTCATTACAGGTTCTCTCTCTCTCTCTCTCTCTCTCTCTCTCTCTCTCTCTCTCTCTCTATCAATCTTTCTCTCTCTCTCTCTCTCTCTCTCTATCTATCAATCTTTCTCTCTCTCTCTCTCTCTCTCTCTCTCTCTCTCTCTCTCTCTCTCTCTCTCTCTCTCTCTCTGTATATCCACACTCTTCTATCTCTAACCCTGTGCATTACACTGCCATTATCTAATGGAAAGGCTGTTCATGTATGCAGCACAGCAACAAGCCGCGAATCTGAACTTCCACACTGTGTTGCTTTTCCATGGAATCCTAAATGATTAGGTGTTCACACAGATTCTTCATTTTAAATGCCAGATGTCATAATGTTGAGAACGCAGGGGTTAGAGGGTCTATTCGTATATAGTATGTGGTATGCAGACCACGAGTATAAGAACAATTGATAGATAAGATCCACGGATATCCACGGAGAGCAAAATGTTTTCTAAAGCGCAGACAAAAGCAAGCATTATTTGGTTACGCATGTACACTGTAATTCAGGGTGACTGATGCTTGGCAGCACCCGGATACTCCCTAGGAATCTTAGTAATTCATTGTAATAGGCTCTTTTCAACCCATTACACCAGAAGTAGCATTTAAAGATCTGAAGATAAATATAGTTTCTCAATAACTGCTATGACTGTGATCTTCCCAATCACCATTAATGTACTTGACACAGATGAAGACCTTTTAACGAATCTCAATCGCTGCCTTCAGCTGGATTAATTGAATATCCTCCTGTGGCTTTTAAGCAAATCGGAAAACCCTTCATGTGACACATGGAGCAAAGGACGGAAAGCTTCCTGATTACGTAATGTGCAGGCCAATCATGAAACATGATTCTTATCAGGAAATGCAAACGCAATGGATTTAAGGCAGTAACTCTCACTGTGCCTGTTTTCTTTTCACGTACGTGTGTGTTTGTGTGTGTGTGTGTGTGTGTGTATGTGTGTGTGTGTGTGCTCTAGCTATATCTCGTCATCACTATACACTGTTGGATGTAAGTTCATCCCTTGAGATTTGTCTCAAGTGCAGTTCCCTGTGGCGGGGAGTTTTCTCATACAAGTGATTGCTTTCTTCACAACATTACAAAACTGTATGTTTGCCCCTTAGGCACACACACACACTCACACACACACACACACACACACACACACACACAAACCTCTCTCTGGGAGGCTTTTATCTTTTGGCCAATCCTGTTCATAGTTCAATTAGTTTCAATGAATGATAAATTTAACTATCAAAACTGCCGTTAACATATTTAATCTGGCATTCAATGTGCCACCACACAATACAGTGTAATATCACATTCATAATTAAAAGCTTTAAAATATTTCTGCCCCTGTCAGTAATTTTAATCTGACCCCAATATTTTTCACTAGCTGAGGAAAAATTCCAGGGTTGCACAGAGAATCAGAAATCATAATTTTATGGCGTCATTACCAGTTAGGACGTTGCGATGTTGTCCTGTCCGCTCATGTGATTACAATATGGGTGCGTAATTTTTTAACACCACCTGAGGATTCATTTTTAAAGCTGAACCCGTTTCTTTAAAATGAGCATCAGGACACGATCATGTTGTCCTAACTGGTAATGACTATCTGTGTAAAGCTGCTTTGTTACAATGTCCATTGTTAAATTGTACAATTGCACATTGACAGTGTATAAATTGTACAAGAAATGTACATTGTCAAATCAAAATGAATTGAGCTGAAGTGAATTAATGATGCAGAAATTCCCTTTGCGCAGTAACTCACACTATCACCATTCTTATAAAAGGTTTTTACAAGGAACGCTTGTTGCACACGACTCCACTCTCCATTATGACTAAAGGCAAGGGGTTGGTTCTAAAAAAGTTAGCATTGGTTCCAATTGCTGATTCGCCAGGTTCACTAACTTCTAGTTCCTAGTTTCCTTGCACCACCCTGTATTTTCTAAAAACAATCTATCTGTATTTCAACAGGACATCTCCAGTGATCACAAACCACAGTTTACTTCCCAGATAAACAACTCAAATAAAAGCACAGTGAACAGCTATTTCTGAGTAGTTTTGCTAATTGCAGAGACAAACTAGGCAGCGCTAAAACTTTCGTTTGTTGGTGCATTTGTCTACTGGCGAGCCTCATTAATAATATTCCTTTCTGTCACTTTCTTCTATTCGCATCTCCCTGATTCATCCCAACACCCTTCCTTTGGATGGAGTGCCCTTCAATCGGACATTTACATTTATAGCATTTGGCAGACGCCATTATCCATAGCTACTTATAATTATCTTCTCATCCAAACAACTGAGCAGTTACAGGTTAAAAGCCTTCCTCTAGAGATCAGCTATGGGAGCTTTTAAGGGGGGGGGGGGGGGGGGTCGTTTTAACTTACGACCTTTCTTTTCAGAAGTCTAACATCTTAACTAATGAGCTATCACCTCTTATTGAAGACCACTCTGTGCAGCTAAGGATGGTTCCACATGGACAGTCTAAATATCCATGAAGTTACTTAGCAACAATACTTTAAGGATGGATTTGGACTTTAATTAATGTCAACAATTTGAATAGACATTCGGTGCAACCCAGATGGGGATGGGTTTTCTCTTTTATCTGGTCCCTCTTAAGGTTTCTTCCTCATGCCATCTCAGGGAATTTTTCCTCCCCACTGTTGCCACTGGCTCGCTCATTAGGGATAAACTTATAGGCATTAACATTTTATAAACTCTTTATCTCTGTAAAGCTGCTTTGGAACAATGACCATTGTTAAAAGCAATACACAAAAAAACCCTGAACAATTAAATAATATTTTAGTATAATCCATTTAATCAACCTATTCTATTGCATAATATATAAAAGTGCATTCCTATCCATATATCTATCTAATCTCCAGCACAATTCCTCAATTAATCCACTAAAACTAATCATATTTTGTATTTCCGCATAGCTACAGTACATCTGGTTCAGAAGTTCAGCTTCGTGACAAATGAACATGGCTGGAGGCTTTGAAACGTTCATGTTGCCGTATTAGGCTTATGAGAAGCCCTCGTGCTGATTTCTTAAATCAAAATCCAATTAGCTCTACTTTATTATCTCATTAAAGTCAAAGTCTTTTTGAACATGAAAGTAATTACACCTTTTTAACCCAGGAACAATAAGACTAATGAAAACGAGGCTTGTCAACACTCACAGAGGCGTTTTTTTCCAGCAGCAGCCACTTTCCATATTCACCTCCGTGCTTTCTTTTTGCTAAACAAAGCCAAGAACTGGGGGATGTGACAAAATGTTGTGAATCTGTCTGAATAGAAGTGAGATGCTATTCTTGTCCAAGCACACAGCGAGATCTGCTTGTAGTTGTGAAAGTGGAAGTTTACAGTTCTGCTAGAAATCTGCAATAGAAGAATTCATCTGATTGACTGCTGCACCTTGGAAACTAAATCTCGTTTTCTCTTTGTGCTTTCTCTTGCTTTCTTCAGGGTCGTGCTCAAACTAAACACTCCTTTATAATCTTAAACCCTCACCTTCAAATCACAAGAAAAGGTTTAATAAACCCCTGTTACTATTAGGCTTGTCAAATGTCATATTTTGTATTTATTATTTTTTATTATTGAAAAAAAAAGACAGGAAGCCGAGCTGGAGGTGGAAAATTCTGGAAAAAGAAATTCTGCGATTTTCATTGTAATTGACGAGGATGGACGGCATTAAAAATGGGATATGAGATATATTGAAGAATGCTGAGGATTGAGCCGCCAAGCAGGAGGAAAAGAGGAATGCCAAGAAGGAGGTTTATGGATGTTTGAAAGAGGCAGATACTGTTAACTTTGCATCAAATTTATTTTCCACAGTGGTACCATTTTATACGCCATGATTATTATACGACAAGTTCAGGCGAGTTTATTACATCTTGTACACGATGATAATGTCTTCTTGCAGCCTGAACGAGTGTATGGTCCAGATTGAGCTATCAGTGTCCAAGAGACCTTTAATGGCTGGAACATTCAGACCTGATGCAGAACAAAATGTTAACAGACAGGGGTTTTCTCAATGAGACTCAAAACCTGTTAAAATATTGGTCTAAGCATCGAAACACATCACAGTAGGCAGGAGATGGTGGCAGTAAACAGACACTGTGCAGGTCAGCCAAACAATTCAGCGTACTTACACCTGTCTCCTATCTCTTTGGAAAAAAATAAGTTACTCATACCAAAGTAGCTGCTACACTGGATGTCAAATGTATGTGGACACTCTTGACTATAACAACCATACCGCTTGTTTATCATCCCATTCCAAAGATGAAAGATGGCAGGAATCAATCAAGCAATGAAAAAGAAGGTTTCTAATTGAGCTTGGGAAGGGGTGGCTCAGTGGTTAAGATTCTGGACTTCTATTCAGAAGGTCAGAAGTTCAAATCCCACCACCACCACAAAGCTGCCACTGCTGGAGCAGGGTCCTTAACCCTCAACCGCTTAGTTGTATGAATAAGATAATTTCTCTGGATAAGGGCATCTGTCAAATTCTGTAAATAATAATGCAATTGGTAAAGGCTTCCTTTTTTTTTTCAGGCTTTGTTACAGTCTTTCACAAACTTTCTGTCTGGACGTTGTGGGAAATGAAAGTCTGCTATTGAAGAACGTCTTATATTACTCCTGTCTTGCTTGAATAATTGTCTTAATAAACGGGCTATAACACTTGAGGTTCATAGATTGTACATGTACAGTGCTTACTGTATGGCAGATTAGTGGTGAATAATTATAATAACTGATATACTTTATTTAAAGTGTGCATAATAGTGTTAATAATAGAGAGATACAGTATAATAATTGACAAGCAGGTGGTGTGAATTTCCCACTTGCAGTCCTCTAAAGGCAGTGTTAGCCAACTGAAATTTGTTTTTCAGACACACAGGACAGGAAGTGAATAACAGCATGACCCTTTGGGTCTCCAACAGTAACAATAATCCATCTGCTCTCATGCCACCAGGAAAAAAAACAATAAACCCTGAAGTATTGCAAGAAAACTAGGACAATAAGGAGGATTTGCATAGGTGAAAAAAACAACAAAAAACTGCAGACTTAACATCTTACGTCTCAGTGGAAGTCATTGCTTTTCACTCTAATGCACCTGCTCATTTGTGCTTTGTTAATGTGAATCTCATGCAGAGCCATGCGCCTGTAAATTACATCTGTGTCCACCGACAATCCTCCATTTATTACTCATGTTATTCCTTTTCTTGATATTATCTGCATTAATTATAGAAGCAAACGGTTAGCTGTCAGCGTTTGCATTAGCAGGAGTCTCTGTACCGCGTGTTCTTACACACCATATGGAATTGCATACTGCTTCCATCTGTTTATCTAAAACGTCCTGGCTCGCTCGCTGGCTCACCCTTACATGCTCTTAAAATGTGCTAGAAGTTCCCAATCAGGTATAAAGGGTTGTTTGTGCGTAGTTAGCATCGGATTGCTATGCATCAGACACTACAGTCTTGAATAAGAGCTCTGGTGTTAAATTAGAAAGCATCTTTAGCACTTAGCTCTTTATAATATGTCAAGTGGCAGTGCATTTTACTAATAAACACACTCAGGGGAGTGGAGCACTTGGTGGCATGCATTCCATTACCATTTTGCCTCACTGGGGGTACGCCAGTAGAGGCGGGGGTTGATCTTGTTCATGAACATAAATATATACACACTTATTCACTGAAGCATTAATATTAATAAGGATTATGACTTAATTTTATTTTAGAATAAAATGTTATATATAAATATAAAATATATAAAAACAATTCATCAAATATTATTTGGAATAGAAAATGTCAAATTTCATGAAAATAGTTTAGATAGTGACTAAGGTCTCTGAATAGATAAAACAATTTAGTGCAACATTGGTTCTTGGGGGTGGAATTGATTTTGAAATAAGGTGAAGATTTCCACAGCAGGGTCATCAAACCGCTGCCTTCAAATGTAATTAGCCTCAGAGCTGCCAACATAATTTTTCTCCTCGGCATGTCACCTGAACATGCTGCGATCTGGAATATTACCAGACTCGTAGTGCTAGTGAACTGGAGAAATATCTCAGGGGAAAAAATGTGCTTGGCATTGCGTTGATTTTTGATGGTCTACAGTACGGAACTGTGGCAGTCAGCCTTTTTGTTCTAGCAGCTATTCAGTGAAGTACGTGCCTAAGCTTTTTGAGTGGCAAGCTGAGATAATTAGGCAATTATTTTCATCATGAAAAAAAAAAGCAGCCATCAAATTTTAACCGTGCCAATATTTGCACAAAGCATGTGGCAGTAATTGTGGTTTTATGTACAGTATGTTGTCTGTATCATAGAGTGTATATGGTCAGCTTAATGGTTCTGTCCTTTATTTGATAAGGATTGACCTCTCGTTATCTGAGACAGCTGAGAGTGAATGCTAGCATCCGTCATGGTTCAATTTTTACAGATTATGTTCAAAACACAGTGCTTTCAGTGCTTATTTGGGGTTAGTCGGCATGGAAATGACATTATTACGTAATTACGGTTGTGTGGTTTGAGCAAACAAAACGGTTTACATCCATATTCACATGCTCGGGTGTACAACTAAAGAAATTTATTTCATTGTCGGGTCTGCATGTTTTATTCCTGATATATTTTTAGGCTTAAATGCAAGTTTAAACACAGTAGTATAGATGTCTGTCCACATGCTTCGACTCGACTTCGAAAATCGAGCAAACTTGCCTTTGCATGCAGGTGATTTGTAAAATCTCATTGGACCCAAGAGAAAAAGTAAATAAATAATAAGTAGCAGCTTTACAAATATGCAGAACTTTCCCATATGATGCTTATTGTGAATACATTCTATGATAGCTAATTAATCAGCATAATAATCATGATACTAGGTAATAGATGTTTTTGTTTACTAACACTGGCATTAAAAGAGTAATATACTCAAGAACATCCTGGTGTACATCCTTAGTGTATATGACCGACCTCTGGTTCCTGGGTATATAAGAGGTAATGCAATTAATTTACATTTACATTATCTATCACACATCTTTATCCAGAGCGACTTACAATTAGTTGAATGTTAAGGGCTTTGCTCAGGGGCTCATCAGGGGTTTGGTCGTGGTGGGATTAGAACTATTGACCTTCTGTTCAGAAGCTGAGCTATTACTTCCCTGATTAATGCACTAACTTTACCCATTTTCATTCATTTTCAACTGCATCGGTTTACTTTCAATACACCAAACATACAGTAACAAAGGACTAATCGGTTGGTTTAATAGCCTCTGATTTGTGAACTGGTCTGAAATGTCTTGATAAAATAATGTTACAATTCATGAACCTTCTCACTCTCTATGTTAATTTCTGTCAACCTAAATATTTTTTTAAAAGATGCATCAAAAGGAAGTTAAAACCCTGTTTGAGATTTTCATCAAGACAAAAATGTACTCAGGTTTTATCAGATCAGACGACATGCTGCTTGGCGCGGGTGTGAAAAAATTATAATGATCATCTGTAGTCAGGCTGCAAGGTGTTTAAACAGGTGCAAACATGGTTTTTAGATATATAATTTTTGTATAAACCAGCTGTGATATATTCTGGGTGTAATGAAGTGAAGCACCAAATCGAACACATTTTCAATGCAATCCAGCAAAAATATGTGTCCATGTGAAGTGAAATCTGCCTTGACAAAAGCACTCACACACCATGTGTGTATTATTGTATTTTGTTTAGTCATTTCCTGGTACTCATTAAATGCCTTTTAAATGAACAAATAAGAGCCATTTTTAGTTAAAATGGCTGTAACCTTCTGTGTCTGAGCGTGTATTGAGAAAGCAAAGCTATTAAAACAGTCGAAAGCTCAAGGCTGTTTATTGTAGGTGTGAATAAAATGACCATCACTGAGACACTGGAAAAAACGTGACTCATTCGAATGAAAGCCTTCACTCGGCCGCTTGAGAAGCTCCAAAGCTTTATTCTGTGACCTCGATTCACTGCAACGTACCTACAATGTTGTTGAGCACAATTACTGAAGGTCTTCTGATTCCGAATGCGTCACTCAAAGCCAGGAAAACGAGTGCTGCTTTTTTTTATTTATTATCCTGACTCGACCATACATGAAGAAGCGCATTCCCCGCCAGGACCTTGTGGAAAAAATGAGAAGTGAATAGGAACAAAGCGATGGTTGATGAAGCGCTCCCTGACATCACGGCACCGCTCGAACGCTTTATGTAACATGATACCACAACGCAATTACCGCCTCTCATGGGCTCTTGTGTTTGCCTATCCATTTACACAGGAAATGGCTGATAAATGTTTGCTCTCTCAACATCAGGTTAGACACAAGTGAAACAGTGCTTACGACTTTGAGTTTATTTTATTTTTTTATAGTGACGTTCAGGAGGCAGTAGTGTACTATGAGTAAATACATAAAGGAAGTCAAAGAATCATTAGACAGGTGCCGAATTACGTACTCTTTTGTTTGTGCATAACGGTACTCATGCTTCAGACCAGGACTCTACACAAGACGTAAATCACAAGACCACAGACTATTCCATGGGGCTCGAAAGATGATAAAGATGTGACACGGATAGAGAGAACTTCTCGAGTCCACAAATTCTGACCGAAATATAGCAGAGGACTTTTGTGACCAAAGTGGGAAGCAAAATAGTGGAGCCCAAGATACTGTGATTGAACAGAGCAAGTTTCTTGTCAATAACTCCATACTCAACAATTTCATTTGCGAAAATATTGACTTTTTGCAGCCTCAAAGTAATCTATTGAAGATCATACAGGTCTTTTATCGAACACTGCAAAAGGAGCGATCATAAGGTTAGAGTGCAATTGATACTTCAGTACACTTTAATTCCACTTTTTTCCAAGATTGAAGAAAACATGCATATAACCATTAAAGAAAACTGACAATGAATGTTTTTTTGCTCCAATTTCATTCACTTAATTTATGTCTAATCTATAATCCATACTACCAAAGTGACCTTTGACTTTTCAAGTCAAATTGGCTTTTGTTGTCATTCCAACCATATTCCAGTACACATTAAAAAACATTCTCCCAAGGACAATAACAAAAAGTAACAAAAAACACAATATTACACTAAACGAATTTACTTAAATTGTGACATTTAAGGCAAAAACATGACGTCACATTTTTTTTAATAATAAGGTCAGAATGACATAGTCATGTAATTTATATTGGCATGTAAATGTGGGTGCATTCCCAGGTGATCGCTTAAAGAGTACTCTGTGTATTTCATTGCTGATTTTAGGACTTCTTGAAGTCAAATTTTAAGATTTGCCAGAACATTTACTGCTAACTAATTATAATTAAATAAAATCACAGGTATCTGCACACATTTCATGTGAAATCATGCTTCAGGACTCCTCTCTGTTCTGGCACATTGTAAAGACCCAGATCTTTCATCAGTATTAAATTAGTGCCTGTCAAAAGTTTGGTAACACCTAGTTTTATATTGCCTTTGAGAGAGACATGTAAGCTTTTTTTGCTTCTATGCAACAAACGAACTGTTTTTTTTTTTATAGCATTTAACAATATGTAACGTTATAAACGTTTTACTTTGACCAAACAAATCTATAACTGTACAGATGTTCCAATTTATTTTCAATTACAAATAGCATGAGCATGAAGAGCATCCAGATAGTTTGTTTCTCCAAACATTCAGCCTAAATACTTTATCATGCCTCTTGTACAACTTGCCAAAGTCGTTCTTCACTAGTTCATCTAGATTCAGTTCATCCCAGAGCAGTTCAATAGGATTTAGCTGCAGTGAATGGGCAGGACAGTCCATGATAGATTACACTCCAGCTGACTGTTTGCTCTCTAAACAATGATTACAGAGCTTGTTGTATGGTGAAGTTGCTTCCACTGAGCTGCAGTCCAGATGGAATTACATGGTGTTAAAGTATGGAATGGTCTTCATGTTGGTTCAGTATTCTTTTTTTTTACAAAGAATAGATCTCCAACCCTGATCCAAAACAACCCAAAACCATTATGCTTTGAACTTCATGTTTGACTGTGGGGGTGAGGATGTCTGCTAACATCTTCTCTCCTGTTTTTTTGTCTTACACAAGGTCTTCTTTTAGAGACTAGAATTTCTATTAGACTCTATTTTTTGTGTGTCTTTTAGGGTTTTAACTAGTTTGTTGCATAGGTCGTGTCTAAAAACCATAAAAGACTATGCGATTCAAATTTTTCTTCCAACTGTGTTTTAGGCTGATGGTATTTTTTACTTTGTATCTTAATGATCCAGTATCAAAACGTATTTACTAATTATGGTTTCAAAGCACTTTTGTAATTCACTATGTGAGGACATCTGCCAGATGCAATACATTTAAATGTAGAAAGCTTTAACTCTAGCCCTGCAGAAAAAACAACTGTTTCACAAGTCCTTGTGCAAAAATAATAATAAAATAGTATGTTTCATTTACACTCCTGCATTCTTTTTCGCTTTATAACATAGAAATCTAAATATAACTACTGCTCCTTTACATTTCTGAATCCGTTTTTTATTACATAATTCAAGTTGTATTTTACTGAGGACAATCTGCATTACTGTGCAGCTTTTACTGAGCCGCTTCAGTGGTTTTAAGCTGAAAGACTAATTGCCTCACCTATTTTGTGTCCGGTAGGAGGGATTCTGCATTCTGTAAGCCAGGTGGTGGAGTGTTGGCACTCATCTCTTCCTCTGCAGGCAGCTTTTACAACTGGCCACATACATGCTGACTGATCTTTACAGCTTTTACCCGAGCTAAAGATAGCTCAAAGATGCATAGTGTGTGCAACATGAATTTTAAATGAGCCGCAACTATTCGGTTCATCCTAAGCTGACATACTGTAATGCACAAAAGTGCACACCCTAAGGACCAATAGAAGAAGGTATTTTGTGCCAATACGCTTTGTTAAATAATAATCATATTAATATTGTAATCGTTTTGTCCCTTTTAGTTTACAGATAATAAACAGGGGATAAGCCTAGTAACTTGTTGCATTACATTGACAGATCCTGATCAGGGTCACAGTGAATCAAGAGCCTCTTTCAGGAAAACTGAGCGTAAGGAATGCAGAAGAAAAACTTGGAGTTACAAGTCAACCAAATGGTGTGGGATTAAGAGGACTTTAGAAGCATATTCATATAAATGCATGCATTCAATATAAGGCAGTCATAGGAAATGCATATTTTTCTCACCCTTACAAAATATGTAGCATTTTTGCCAGCTTAAGGCATAATCATGAACAGGAGCATGATAAAAAACATGCTCTTGTCTACAAAAATCTTTATTACACTATAGTTTTCCGATGATCCCATCGTAACTTGAAAAAAATCATAATTTGAAAAAGTCGAGACACGGCCTAGCTTACTCAGAAGTCTTTAAGTATGGTGATCACTATGGGGTAGTATGCAAGTACTTTAATAATGTAACAAACTACAATACTTAATGTAGCAAAACAGAGCAATTTACAGCGCCATAATTAATAAAGTTTACAGAATATATGTTTGTTGCAGCAGGTGCGTGGACTAGTGCCAGTTCGCAGGTGGAGGCCAATATAAAGGAGAGAGACAGGAGCTAAAATTGGCCTTTGAAACACCAAAAACACAGAAAAAAAATGTGCTCTAGCATGAGACAACTGAAATCTGTCAACCACTAGCGAGAGTAAGGAATCTCACAAGGTGGGAGATGCAAACATCCTGGCAGCATCCCAACGTGTCGTATTGTAAATAAGCTGCTACGTTTGTCTGCCGCACAAAATGTAAAACCTTTTTACAATTTTGTCGTATCGCTATTAGCATCGTATGATTTCAATATTTGACCCATATGTAATATGGGGACTATCTGTAATTTCTTCTTTCCAACATGAAGCCCTAGTGTCTGTTTATCTGTATATAAAAATAATCATGTCTGTCTAAGATCTCTATCAGCTCTAATTATAAACAGTTTCCTTGCTGTAGTGTTTGCCTGGTAAAAACTAAGCCGCGCTTTAAAAGCAGAAGCTTCGGGTTAAATTTATTGCACGGCTATTCAAGTCTGTAACGAGTGAGACGGAAAGCACAAGCTCCATAGACAGGATAAACAGGCCCTCTGCGCCCACCCCTGTCATAGCCTGGAGTCTATTCCTCGCTCTGGTGTGTCAATCAATCTGACGATTTCTACATACAGAGAAAGACAGAGGCAGACAGCGAGACATGCACGCACTAGGAAGTCCCAGGAGACTGAGCTCCCTCTTTAGGCCTGGAGTGTGACAATATTAACATTAGCACACACAGCAGCATTCCGCTACAGGGTGGCGCCTGCACCTACAGCAACCCAGCTTGATACACGTCGCTCCTCAGATCGCAAATACAACCCCCTACACACACACACACACACACACACACACACACACACACACGACATCTGTATTCTGAGCATAGCATCTCAGATTTAAAAAAGTCCAGTCCTTCTTAGCATTTCTGATTTAGGCCCAAAGCACTGTGGTCTTACCTCTGTGATACTGGCGCGGTTTAACACGTCTGCGTTCCACAAGCCTACATCTTTACACAGTGCAGCCTCAATAGTGTGAATATCACTAGCTCTTCTACACACACTGTGTGTGGCTTTGCTTGCTTCACACACTCTCTGGGGTCCTGCGTGGCTATAATTGGATCATGGATCGTTCGAGGAGAAAATGCTTTTTTTTTTTTTTTTTTTTTTTTTAAATACTTAAAACACAATTGAAATTTGGAGTTAATTTTAAACACACTATTAATTCTGCCTTTGTATTTTCCTATACACAACAGTTTTTTGCGGGGGGAACCTTAGCAGGCTGTTTGGGATGTAAAAGTGCTGACATATACAGATATGCAGAGCAGCATGAAGCAGGGATGCCAAGTGCAGACATATTGCCTATGGTGTGTGAGGAATAGGAAATAGTTTAATGCAATATACACTTAAATAATGGCCTTGCGAATCGACATCCTTTGCATTTTCAATGATGTGCACTCTTCGATCAAACAGGGTCAAAGTCACTGAGTTTATATTGAATGCGAATTTGATCAGCGCCGATTCGTATTGCTACGAATTTGCTAGATATATTGCTGATTTGAAATTGCCCTGAAATTGCTTTTTTCAAGCTGCGCCTTTTGTTATTCAAAATGCACTCTGGATTACAGGTTTTTGGTCAAATCTCATTTCTTTTTTCTTTCCTTTTCTCCATCTATCAACTAAAAGACCGAAACCTGTAATTTTGCAGAATATAAAGCAATCAAGTATAAAGGAACCTCTTAAGACTCTTGAAAATTGTGAATCAGAGTCTTGCTGTGTACTGATTTCAGCCTTCATGTGCTCTGGTGTGACGTCTGTTTTTAAATGATTAATAAATGACTTCCCCGCCACAAAAAGCAACTCAAAGACAGAAAAATATTAGCTTTTATTCATTGTCCTGCTTGTGTGCCTTGATTTTGGTCGCTTTTGATCCAAAAAGGGAAACAAAACTAAAAAGAAATTGACTATATGACTAAAAGTTTGTGGACACCTGACCATCATTCCCATATATATATATATATATATATATATATATATATATATATATATATATATATATATATATATATATGCAATATTTACATCTTCTGTTAGATCACCATTCAATCAAGAGCAAATTTTTCATGCATTCATATATGACCTGACTTTATCTGTTATCAAGTTATCACCGTGAGCAAACACATGACCTCTTCTTATTCAATTACATGTCATGAATATTACTGATTTTCCACCAATCAGTTTTCCAATCCAAATCAACAGGTACAAATTGAATAGGTGAAAATAAGGTTATAATACTGTATAACAGTATAGGAAGCAACCATACATCGTGTTGCTCTGCAGCAAAGTGAAATTATCCAGTGCACAGAGCGAAGCAGTAATGAAGTGTGGATTATACTGTAGGCTGGACCGGTCTCATGTGGCCTTGCAGTCTGTGAATCAACAGTAATCATACAGGTATGGAGTCTAGATAATAGCATGTTATATTAGATATAGACTAGACTAGATATAACATGTAATAGCAACAACAGACAGAAGGGGAAATAGGACAAAAACCACTCTTTCACTCTCTCTCTCTCTCTCTCTCTCTCTCTCTCTCTCTCTCTCTCTCTCTCTATATATATATATATATATATATATATATATATATATATATATATATATATATATGTGTGTGTGTGTGTGTGTGTGTGTGTGTGTGTGTGTGTGTGTGTGTGTGTGTGTGCTCTTCAAGCCAGTTATCTCCTGCATATCTCTCTCTCTCTCTCTCTCTCTCTCTCTCTCTCTATATATATATATATATATATATATATATATATATATATATATATATATATATATATATATATATATATATATAGAGAGAGAGAGAGAGAGAGAGAGAGAGAGAGAGAGAGAGAGAGAGATATGCAGGAGATAACTGGCTTGAAGAGCACACACACACACACACACACACACACACACACACACACACACACACACACACACACACACACACACATATATATATATATATATATATATATATATATATATATATATATATATATATATAGGAGTAGGAGGCACTTGAGTATATTGATGATATAATACTCTCTGAACCAAAGAAATAAAAGTGAACTATCTGTACCATATTGAATTACATATCATTCAATTTTTTCTATTGCATCGTACTGCATTGAATCGCATTGTGTTGAATCCAATTTAAAACCTATCGCACTGCATCGTAATAGAGATGATTCGTATCACATCGCATCAGTAGCTGCTTCATATATATCTGTATTGTATCGTATCATTGGCTATGCCTCAGTTATGGAGATGCACATCCATATTGTGTGCCGATGATTTATAAGGACAGTTGTAAGTGTGTGTGTGTGTGTGTGTGTGTGTGTGTGTGTGTGAGTGTGTGTGTGTGTGTGTGTGTGTGTGTGTGTGTGTGTGTGTGTGTGTGTGTGTGTGTGTGTGTGTGTTTTACCAGATTCCATTTTGTTTTTTTCCTCATGAGAAAGCATAAGATGCTTGAAATGTCAAAAATGATGGCCACATGGTGCTAACAGCTTTTTGCATAACAGCAAGAAATCCATTCCTTTCAAAATGGTCCTCAGCTCATAATCAGTATAATCCACAGTATGAACCATGGGCTGAAATAATGTTTTTTCACTTGTAATCCATCACTTCATGACATATTTCTTTATATGTGTAATGAATGTCTTCACTTTGCTCTGTATGTTTGCTGAGAGAGAGAAAGAGAGAGAGTTTGAGGTAGAAGAGGAGAAGGTTTTGTTAATGAATTGGTAGTCATAAGCCATAGCACTCACTCAGGAAGCCGTACATTCTATAATAAGCCACCTTCAATAGAGCGACAGTGAGATGGGAGGAAGATGTCCAAATGGTTTCAAATGCTAATGAGCTAATCAAACATCCCTTCCTTCAACCTGCTGCTTTGCATAATGTAAGAACAAAATGCTCAGACAAGGTCCTGCGTGCAAGGTCACTAATTAGTGCATCAAGTAACTAAAAGATCTTTGCACATTCAGTATTAACATAAAGCTATTGGTTATGACTTTAAAAATATTACAAGCATCTACTACAAGAAGCACAGTATAAATCTTATAGTGTGCATGAAAAATTCTTTATAAACCCCACTAGAGGCACTGATAGAAAAGCAAGGATTCTTACAGTGACTGAGACTGAATATATATATATATATATATATATATATATATATATATATATATATATATATATATATATATATATATATAATTTTTTTATTTATTTATTTTATTTTTTTTCACTTGGGCCGCTTTCAGTTTTACATGAACGCAATTCCTTCAAATCCTTATCTCATGTAATTTCTAAAGCAATGAAGTCATGTCAATCAATGATTACATGTCACATGCACATTCTTTCTTTGCATATTTCAGGAAGCTGGGGTCAGCGCTACAGTGCTTTTATAGCACAGAGCACTAAGGGCCTTGCTCAAGGGCCCAAGAGTGGCAGCTTGGCGATAGAGCTTGAACTCCTGACCTTCTAAAATAACCCAGAGCCTTAACCTCTGAGCTGCCACCTTTGTTATATTAGGTGGTAGGTGGGTCCTATTATTCTTTAGATTTGATTCGATTCCATTTGATTTGATTCAATTTGATTCAGTTCAATTTGATTCGATTCAATGTCATTGTCATTGTCATTGTGAGGAGTACAAATACAGGGCCAATGAAATGCAGTTAGCAACTAACCAGAAGTGCAAAAGGTTTTGCACTATAAACGTTTATGCTAAAAATAGATATGCTATAAATATCCAATAAATGGACATTATATACTCGCACACAGTACTCGCACACAGTACTCGCACACAGTACTCGCACACAGTACTTACACACACAGTACTCGCACACAGTACTCGCACACAGTACTCACACACACAGTACTCGCACACAGTACTCGCACACAGTACTCACACACACAGTACTCGCACACAGTACTCGCACACACAGTACTCGCACACAGTACTCGCACACAGTACTCGCACACAGTACTCGCGCACACAGTACTCGCACACAGTACTCGCACACAGTACTCGCACACAGTACTCACACACACAGTACTCGCACACAGTACTCGCACACAGTACTCGCACACAGTACTCACACACACAGTACTCGCACACAGTACTCGCACACAGTACTCACACACACAGTACTCGCACACAGTACTCGCACACAGTACTCACACACACAGTACTCGCACACACAGTACTCGCACACAGTACTCGCACACACAGTACTCGCACACACAGTACTCGCACACAGTACTCACACACAGTACTCGCACACACAGTACTCGCACACAGTACTCGCACACAGTACTCGCACACACAGTACTCGCACACAGTACTCACACACAGTACTCACACACAGTACTCACACACACAGTACTCGCACACAGTACTCGCACACAGTACTCACACACACAGTACTCGCACACAGTACTCGCACACAGTACTCGCACACACAGTACTCGCACACAGTACTCGCACACAGTACTCGCACACACAGTACTCGCACACAGTACTCGCACACACAGTACTCACACACAGTACTCGCACACAGTACTCGCACACAGTACTCACACACACAGTACTCGCACACAGTACTCGCACACAGTACTCGCACACACAGTACTCGCACACAGTACTCGCACACACAGTACTCGCACACAGTACTCGCACACAGTACGCGCACACAGTACTCGCACACAGTACTCGCACACAGTACTCACACACACAGTACTCGCACACAGTACTCACACACAGTACTCACACACACAGTACTCGCACACAGTACTCGCACACAGTACTCGCACACAGTACTCACACACACAGTACTCGCACACAGTACTCGCACACAGTACTCACACACACAGTACTCGCACACAGTACTCGCACACAGTACTCGCACACACAGTACTCGCACACAGTACTCGCACACAGTACTCGCACACACAGTACTCGCACACAGTACTCGCACACACAGTACTCGCACACACAGTACTCGCACACACACACACAGTACTCGCACACAGTACTCGCACACAGTACTCACACACAGTACTCACACACACAGTACTCGCACACAGTACTCGCACACAGTACTCGCACACAGTACTCACACACACAGTACTCGCACACAGTACTCGCACACAGTACTCGCACACAGTACTCGCACACACAGTACTCGCACACAGTACTCGCACACAGTACTCGCACACACAGTACTCGCACACAGTACTCGCACACACAGTACTCGCACGCAGTACTCACACACAGTACTCACACACACAGTACTCGCACACAGTACTCGCACACAGTACTCACACACACAGTACTCGCACACAGTACTCGCACACAGCACTCGCACACAGTACTCACACACACAGTACTCGCACACAGTACTCGCACACACAGTACTCGCACACAGTACTCGCACACAGTACTCGCACACACAGTACTCGCACACAGTACTCACACACAGTACTCACACACAGTACTCACACACACAGTACTCGCACACAGTACTCGCACACAGTACTCGCACACAGTACTCACACACACAGTACTCGCACACAGTACTCGCACACAGTACTCACACACACAGTACTCGCACACAGTACTCGCACACAGTACTCACACACAGTACTCACACACACAGTACTCGCACACAGTACTCACACACACAGTACTCGCACACAGTACTCGCACACAGTACTCACACACAGTACTCACACACACAGTACTCACACACAGTACTCACACACACAGTACTCGCACACAGTACTCGCACACAGTACTCACACACACAGTACTCGCACACAGTACTCGCACACAGTACTCGCACACAGTACTCACACACACAGTACTCGCACACAGTACTCGCACACAGTACTCGCACACACAGTACTCGCACACAGTACTCGCACACAGTACTCACACACACAGTACTCACACACAGTACTCACACACACAGTACTCGCACACAGTACTCGCACACAGTACTCACACACACAGTACTCGCACACAGTACTCGCACACAGTACTCACACACACAGTACTCGCACACAGTACTCGCACACAGTACTCGCACACACAGTACTCGCACACACAGTACTCGCACACAGTACTCGCACACAGTACTCACACACAGTACTCGCACACACAGTACTCGCACACAGTACTCGCACACAGTACTCTTTGAGTTTATGGTGCACAGCTGTAGAAGAGTACAAGTGAAGCAGAATTTGCTGAAGGTTTACAGCCCTGCTATAACATCTTATCATGGCACTCTGTCTGTCCTGGGATTTGAACTCCACAATCCCTGGATTAAGAGGCTTGTATCTTATTCCTGACCATTACAGGAACTATACTGCTGACTGCACTTTTTTTTTTTCTTAATCGAAATTATCTAAGATGAGCACAAATGTTTTCATAATAAATAAATAAAAAAATCAGAACCAGTAGCTACTGCCAAACACACCAGTATATGTCCTCATGTCCTCGTATTGTCTCAACAGTGTCTTTTTTTGTGCCTGCCATATGGAGAAGGTCCGAGATCTTCACTGATCCTCGGCTCACCTGCTTATTCCGGGCACGAGTTTGCAGTTCACAATGTAGGTCACGTCCATGTAGCCACAACAAGGATGAGCGTTGTGTGGAAAAGTCTCGCTAAAGCAAAAGCCGCCAAGCTAATAAATTTACACATCTATTTATACAAACAGAGACATGAGTCTAATGCAGAACAGATATTATCTGTCACATGAAGAATGAAGTGTCCTCCATCTGTTTGTTCTTTCTCTCTCTCTCTCTCTCTCTCTCTCTCTCTCTCTCTCTCTCTCTCTCTCTCTCTCAACACATTGCCTAGTATGGATCAGTGTATTAAAAAGACTTCTTTTGTGTCCATGTGTAATTTGTTGGATAACATCAGGTCTGGCTGAAAGGTGGGCAGGTGATTAAGCAGGAGGCCGGACTGAGTGAACTGGGTTGACATGAGCAGATGTCGCATTGTGAACAGTTTTAGCATACAGTATAGTATGGATTAATGTGACGTCCAGACAGGGAGCCAGACTGTCCGACAAGCTTTAGGCCAAAATGCTTGAATTTTTTACGCCATCTAGTGGACAAAATATATATAAGGGGTTTTTTTTGTTTTGTTTTGTTTTAAAACAAGCGTTAAAATTTTTTTTAACTCATTGCAACAACTGATTAACGACAATATCTTATTTTATCTTATATAATATCTCAAGTTTTCTTTGCAGAAAATGGCTTTATTTCACTTTTAAATGAGTAGAAGTGATACAAATTTTTAGCAAACGCATAAATCATTGTAGAACACAACGCAAATGAAGCCTGATATTGAAAATACATTCACATATTTTTGTAATGGAGTTTACAGGTGTAGTCCGGTTATAGTGATTTGAAAATACAAACTAAATGTCACACGAGTTGGACACAAACTCTGGAATCACTCACAAAACACCTCCGAATCTATCTATATAAAAGATCAAAGTATTACATTCTGAGATTGTATCTAGCTGACAGCTAGCTAGGTAGCTAGATATTAAACAAATACAGAATAGGGACCAAAGTATTTGCATTCCAGACCTTTCCGGGCCATGTGTGGTTGTTCCTCAAATTTTTAGACTCTGATGTCAACATTACTGAACATCTTTGGGATGAATGTGAAAGCTGACTGCAACCCAGGCCTCCTCACCTCGCCTACATCAGTACCCGACTTTATTAACACCCTTGTGTGTGAATGAGCACAAAATCTCCACAAGCACACTACAAAATCTAGTGGAACATCTTCCCAGAAGAGTGGAGGGAATTTTAACAGCAAATTAGGGACATCAAATGGGAAGTTCAAAAAAGAGCACAAACTAATTTTGAGGTCAGGCGTCCACATACTTTCATCCATATCATAAAAATTTCATATTCAGAACTTTTTTTGTAAATAAATATATTCCATATCACTAGAAACATGCTGTGATCAGCAGTAATATATAACAATATCTATGTAATATGTAATATAATATATAATATCACTTTTACTATTAGAATTTTCTCATCCAGTGTTTTGTACCGAATCAGCAATTTAAATGCACAAACTGTCATTGATTTTCATTCCTAGTTTTTTGACCATGTGGGAAAAAATATATACATCCAGCACAACCTGGTCTGCTTCATACAAGCAACAGGCAACCTCACATCACATGTAGTCCATAGGATTAAAGCTATTAAGCTGCTTCACGTCTTTGGAGCACAAATAGAACAAGGTGGAGCAGGTGTCTGGATGGAACGTGATGCTGCTTCTTTATTAAGAAATTTTATCTTTTGTCAAATCTCTTTTAAATGAGAAGACTACATCGGTGTATCCTTAAGGTAAGATGATAAATTCGGAGTTGTTATGAGATTACAAGGTTAAATAGCTGATGTGCTTGTTCTTGACATGGCGAAAATATGAAAATATTTGTGGAATTTAAAAAAAATAATAAAAATTTTTTAAAGTAAGCATTTTAACCTTTTTTTTAACTGTGAAAATCAGTTTTATGTAGATTTATTTGACTTGGTTGAGAAAAGAATACAGAAATTACATACATTTTATAACATTTTTGTATAAATTACAATTTAAATATTGTCAGATTGTTGTTATGTTATATAGCATGTTGTTTTATATATGTATATATTTATTTACTTTTTCCATTAAATCCAATAGAATTTTCATAAAATCCAATAGAAAATCTACAGTATTCCTTATAGTGTAGCAGCAACGGAAAGTCTAATGCCTAGAAAACAATTATTTTTCAGTATTGTATTTGGAACTGCATTTCCCCATGTGAATAAACATCATTCTTACATACAAAATTAGCTGCCAAACTAAAAGCAAACTTGCAAAAAAAATTATTATATTTATTATTAGATTATGAGATTTTGTGCAAATGTTAATATATCATATCGACCTAAATACTATTTAATTTAATTCAGTGTTATTTGTAGAGTGCTTTACAGAAATAAATAGATTACATATAGAAATTTCAGTCTCTACAAGTTTATCCCTAATGAGCAAGCCGGTGGCGAAGGAACCTTGAGAGGAACCAGACTCAGAAGGGTGACACCAAATGCTCATTCATTATAGTTCCATCATTGTTGAGATTGTTGAGATCTGAACTTTATGTCCGTAACTGATAATAATTTGTCTATACACACTCCATGTTTGCAAACCTAAAACTTTTTGTAGAACTTCCTCTAAATAAATGTAAACCTCTTCATGTTGCTGTTAAACTTAAGAGTGTATAATATTCAGTGTTCCGACACGGACATATTAATTATTCTAACTTTGACCAAAATTTCATTCGAAACCTAAGACTAATTGAATAAATGACTGAAATGTGTAAAACCATCATGGTGATCTTTTCTGCAGTGATATCTGAAGGTACTTCTCACAGCGGAATGAGTAAAAGAAGGAGGAGGAACAGCCGCAGGATGAAGAGCTCCTGCAGTGTGAAACGTGAGTGCTGGTCTATTTGTGGCTCTTGGACAGGGTGAGGGCGATAATCCTGTAAAGATTGTCCCAGTCACATGCTGCCATAAAGCAAAGGCAGGGACACAGGAAGGTGCCGGATTAGCAGGGACTAGGAATCTAATCTAACCTATTAACATGAATGAGCCAGCTGTCGGACTTTCATTAAGGTTGCTCACATGCGTTGTGTTTTGTGCCTGTGATCGTATGTGTCGTGTTTGATTCGAGATGGTTTTGAACATTTCGCTTTTCTGTTATTTTTTGCTTTTTTTTAATTTATTTGTTTTTTATTTAAAAAAAAGGACAAATACAATATCATTTTATTTGTGTGACTGAACACTAAATCTTTTAGAATGCTCAAACTGTGGCAGCAGGTTGACTGTTTAATACTAAAACCAGCATTGTATGTATGAGTAAAACACAGTTAAATAAGTTTTTATTTAAAATGATCCTCACTGTGTTGTGAACTTTATAAATCCCTTCCACTTTCTGCAGATATCCAGTCTTACAAAACATGTGTTAGGAGTTTTTATCCCTTACACTTCCTTGCTTAAGTATTCAGACCAAATATTGTGATGTTTACATTTTGGTCATTTTGAGTAAATGAAAAGGGGAAATCATAATTAAGCCTGAAAATGTGGGAAAATTCAATAATTGATTTCATTCAATTCAGTTTTTAATGTCCTCAAAATACTCATATGTAAATACACTATAGCTGCTGCTACTACAGTGGAACCTCGATACTCGTGACCTCGATATTTCGCGACTTTTTATTTGGAACCGGACTGAGAGTAACTCAGAAAGTTCGGAGTAACATTTCGAAACATGGTTTGTACTAATAAATTACGTAAAAATGTTTGAAACACTATTTTATTGTTGTATTATTCATTTAAAGTAGTAAATAAAACATTTATGACGAGTAATTCACAATTGTTGTTGAGTCAAGTCAAGTCAAGTCAAGTTTATTTATATTGCGCTTTTCACACCAGACATTGTCTCAAAGCAGCTTTACAGAAATCAACAGTCTAGATGAATGGTGTGCATTTATCCCTACAGTACATGTACAATTCCCCTTAAAAAAGGAACCATCAAAAGGAGAGTCAAAACCTCGCCATTTTTTGTTACTCGCGAGGGGTTATAGAACGTAACCCCCACGAGGATCGAGGTTGCACTGTACTCTTATAAATTGCCTTTTTTTATGGCATAAATTCAATATTCTTTCTATTGATTACTTATAGTTTGCTTTAACTCCTTTCACATTTTCATATGTCTTCAGAGTCTATCTCTTCATACAGTTTTCCAAAAAATATCAGTAGTCCACTGGATTATGAGATTACCCAAGTCCAAACCACTGAGAAGGGAGAGACAGACTGCTTTTGCAAAGAAATCTTTTTGTCGGATGAAGAGGAGAAGGATGATGAAACTTCTAGCAAAGAGAAAACATTTAGACAAGAAAATGCTGGACATAAAAAAGTAAAAGTGAGCAGTACTGTACAAACTGATGAGGAAAGAAAGCTCACTATTACCCACTCAGTGACATTTAATGATTTTGGAAGATCTTCTCCGAAAATCGTGTTTCACAGGTCGGAGGAGTTTACAGCAGGAGAAACTGCCAACATTGTGATAGAGCTCACAACATCCAAAGTTAAACACATGAGCTGCACAGATATGAGACTAGAGATCAGCGAGATGGTACGGTCAGATACCTCTGATCTCAAGACCACTTTGATTCTACAAAATGAGAAGGGAAAGCAAAACGAGAGCCTGAAACCTCAAACACCAAATACAGAAGGTTTTATCAATCCTTATTCATGCAACCGGAGTACAAATTCAACATGTACGCAAAAAGCTAAAATCTGTGAAAATATCAGCTTTAAAGTCATGATGGAACTGAAGACAAATGTTGCCTCAAGAAATCCAGGCTCATTCAGCAGCCAAGGGGAGATGGACTGCTGTAAAAGCTGCCTCGAGGATCACATCAGCAGATCTCACACAGGTGGACAAACAGACACTGATTTCACACTCGTGAATGAATCATCTACTTGTTCATCTCTTCATGACTTCTGGCTGCCACATAGCAGGTTATCACAACCCGACAATCATAGTAATAAGACCTTATGTGATGTTCCTCCTCCACCAAGGTTTGCTGATAAGGAACATGATCTACTAAAGGACCTTACTGAGAACATAGTGTCCTGTCATATAATCGAACAGGAGGATCCTCAGCATGACCCAGAAGCTTCAGTGTCATCCAAGAAACTTTGGCGTCCGAAACCAAAGGTGCATAAAACAGCTTACTGTCCTGAACCCTATGAACTTGACGCTGAAAAAAACCTCTTGAGATCGTCTGCATCAGAAAGTCGCAAATCGAAAGGGAATATCCAAAATCATGACAGCAGCACCAGTTCTCAATCAAGTAGTTACTTAGACAAACCAAGAAAAAGGAGAAGAACTTACCCAGGAATTTCAAATCTTTTAGGTCATGATGGAGAAAGCAAAACATCATGCAGAGGGTCTTTTTCCTCTGGCACACTTTCCTCGTTTTTCATGCAGTCATTACTCTGTCAGGCTGACAGATCTGCTAGATATCATCTAGAGGATGAGAAAGTACAAAGAAAGACTCACAGTGCCTTCAGTAGCACCAGGTCCCAACCAAACTTGAGCTCCTTCTGTGGTGCTTACATCTCAACAAAGACCCCAACTCATCCATCAGTGACTGACAAGACTGCAGATGATGTCTTTCCAAAGTGCCAAAATGAAGAAGTAGAGTCAGCAGATGTTGCTGATCAGATATGTATGGATAGAGCTAACCAGGAGTGTTTCTCAGAAGACCCACTGGAACAGAACGAGGTTACTGAAAGTGGCTTTGATGAAGAAATGATGGAAGTGGAGAGTCCAGTAGTTTTGACGAAAGACACCCATCAGAAGAATCTGCTCATTCACGTGATCCCACCTTCGCTTTGCAGCTCAGAAGAATGCGTTAGTGATGGATTGCCCAAAGGAGCTAAAACACAAACATACGAGAAGCAAGAAATTGTGAGCACTCAAAAAAAACAAAGCTCAATAGTAACCGTTATTGGTGGATATGAGCAGAAATCTCTGCCCTGTTACACTGTAAGTGAGGACATTGTACAAAACCGTCCATCAGCAACAGAAACAACTTCTGCCTCATCAAAAGCACAGGTTGAGTGCCAGAAACAACATGGAGATGTGGAGGAACCCACACAGATTTCCTACAGGCCAGCAAGACGTACATCCTCTCAATTAGCTAAGGGCTGTACTCAAACAGAAAAGTGTCTGAATAAAACAGGTAAGATATTCATCTAAAATGTACAGTGGTGGACAGTAATGAAGTGAATGTAATTCTTTACTGTAATTAAGTAGCTTTTTCGTGTATCTGTACTGATGTGTTTCTATTCGGCGAGACTTTTAATTCAAATTCACTACATTTCAATCAGTCGTTACTTTTCATGAGTGGATAAAAACCTTTTTTTATTAAAAATGCATTATGAATTTATGATTCATATGTTGATTAAGCAAAGAGTCTTGTGACATAAATATGAATGGCCATGACTGTATTTTAAATAAATAACTCAATCAATATCAATAGTCAAACATGTATAACAAAAGCCTTTAATGGTCAGCCATTCATTTCTATGCAGACGGTATAAATAAAGTATGAATGACCACCTGAGTTTAGCAGGTGACTCTCAAACAGGGGGGGTGGGGAATCAGACATAGTCTCAGAAAAATGATTGTAGGAATCAAATTTTTCATGAAAATCTTTATAAAATGTAAAATATAAACTCATGAGACATGTGGCTTTTAACCCGATACTTTTCTGGATTGCTCCAGGACTGATTTCATGTATTTATATATGAAATAAAATAATGTTCAATGCAGGAAATGTATATACATGGCACTTCATCACTTAAGATCTTTTTGAGAAATATCAACTTTGAATAATTGACAGTAAAGCTCAAAGTGTTTTCTTTCCAAAGATATCTAAATATGTGTGTCCAGCCCCTAGCTTTTATCAGGATCTGTTAACATTTAAATTAAGGTAGAAGATTTTGTGAAGGCTAACAGGTTAAAGGGAGAACTTTTACTTTTTCGACTGTATCTTTTACTCAAGTACATGATTTGTGTACTTCGTCCACCACCGGACACATAATAATTTCTTTCAGATCTCTGTCTGATTATCTCTATTTGTGCAAACTGTGTACAAGTTTGTTATTTATATTATTTAGCAAAGGTCAAGGAGCACTTGAAGCCGGTTGACAGTATCCCCAAAGATTCTGAAGACACCTCAGACCGCTGGGCGAAGAAACGCAAGATGTTCAAGGAGAGCAGACAGTGGGGTTCTGCAGAAGAGAGCTCCATGACTAGCAACATCACTGATGAATCAGGTGATAATATTATAAAAGTCGACAGAGGGTCTGCATATAATCACAAAAGCTACAGTGGGCAGTAGAGATCCGGGAAGACTCCGGGCAAACCTAATAACGCATGCATGAGAGTTCTTATATTCATTCATTTTCAGGAACCATTTTATCCAGGTTAGGGTCACGGTGGATCCACAACCTATTCCAGTCAACACACACACACACACACACACACACACACACACACACATTTACCCTGAGGAGCAATTTATAGCACACATACGGGCATGTTTCTGAATGCCAAAAGGAAACACACTCAAGGAACACACAAAAATGAAAATTGTGTCTTCTGCCCTGGAAATTAACTCAAGGTCAATCAGCTAAACGTATTATACCGAATAAAAATCATTTCTATTGATTCGAACTGATGATCATATATACACATTTCTTTTACAGACACAATGTACTCTGAGGACACCCGCTCAGTTGACATGTCCCTCCGAGACATTGAAGACAGAGGTTTTTACACCGAGACGTTTCACTCAGCATCCTGGATTTATCGAGGAGATAGCGGCAATCCAAACGAAACTATTCAGTGCCTTAGTAAACGCCCTCGACCGGTAGCAAGTGAGCATTAATAAATGATAAATCATCATCCCTACATGAAATTGTATGATACAGCAGAGACTAAATAATGTATAATACCGAATCATCTTTTTTTTTGTAGTTCGTGAACGGACTGTAAAAATCAGCAAAGGATCGGGAGAATATCCGTGGGGGTTCCGAATTCAATACTCCAAACCAATTATCGTGACAGAAGTTGACACAAGTAACTGGACCTGCAACTCCAAATAAATAAGTAACTGCAACACTGGTAGAGAATAATGCCATACCCATTCTTCTTGCTGGTTGCAGATGGAGCAGCAGAAGAGGCAGGGTTAAAAGTTGGAGACCATGTGCTGGCGGTTAATGGTACTGATGTCACAGGTGTGCCACATTCAGAGGCAGTCGACCTCGCTCGGCAAGGTACGGCAGGCTTTCAGACACAACATCTAGCCATGCTCGGATTAACGATATGCAGGCAAGGGTTTATTAAAGCTTTGGGTTTTAGTAAAGTTCAGGCCAAAATCACTTATTGATTAAAACTCTTGTGTTATTTTACAATTGTGGGAAAACAGTATGTAGTTTGTCTATATGCATTAACATCTGTGTGTTTAGATTCATTTGACATTGTAAGTAAACAGTAGTAATAGGAAGATGAACTATATGAACTAATTGACTCAGAAAAAGATTCGAATCACTTAAATGATCCGTTAAGTGATTTGAATCTTTTTCTGATTCATTTGGTTCCTTTGATCAGAAATAAAATGTTACAATTTCAATAAGCAGATCCTTCAACATGTCTACACACACACACACACACACACACACACACACACACACACAACACACACACACACACACACACACACACACACGCACACACACACACACACACACACACACACACACACATATATATATATATATATATATATATATTATATATAAATTATAATG
This sequence comes from Silurus aristotelis, assembly GCF_946808225.1. Lineage (NCBI taxonomy): Eukaryota > Metazoa > Chordata > Actinopteri > Siluriformes > Siluridae > Silurus > Silurus aristotelis. Next base: position 2,719,285 of record NC_139591.1, read on the forward strand.
ACACATTGCAGTTACAATAAATCATAGTACTTTGGATACTTATGTACATTTAAAGGTATACTTTGGAAGTAATATTTTACCTACTGTATCTACTTTAACTCAGCAGCATGGTGTGTGTACTTCAGCCACTAATAGTTATATCTCCTGCCAAGAGAGTTTCAAATATTTAGTAAATTAAATGTAAAAACTGGCAAGATCGTGATCTGAAGGGGAGGAGAAGAAACCCTGAGTGCCATTGTAATCAGCAAACAATGAATTTGCCTCTAGAAACTTTACGCAGGCTGTTTTTCTCTCTTTAATATTCGCGACACATCAAACAGGCCCTGACCTCCTGATTCTAACCATTGGCTCGGATATCGGACGAACCCCGAACACACCAAAGCCAGCGTGTCGAGGCTACCTGCACAAACGCACCCAGTCCAGTTTCCTCAAAGGCTGGAGAAAGAGGTGGTTTGTGCTTAGACATGATTGCTGCCTCTACTATTACAGAAACAAAAGAGTGAGTTTCTTCTTCTCTGATTGACTTTTATAGACTTAAATAATATATACATAATTTTGGGAATAAACTATAAGAAATGGCTCTGGATATGGACTTCGTGTGTGTGTGTGTGTGTGTGTGTGTGTGTGTGTGTGTGTTGTGTGTGTGTCAGGATGAAGGAAAAAGCCATGCTTTGGCAGTCATGCGGCTTGAAGGTGCAGTGGTGGAGGCTGATACCAGTTTAGGGAAGCCCTTTGTGTTCAGATGTTCTCCTGCTTCTGGAAATCGGGTTTACTACTTCTGCGCTACGTCAAATCATGAAATGCGAAGGTGGCCGATCATCTATTACCAAACAATGAAATTTGTAGCAGATCATTGTATTAAAAAAACATCAAGGATTAATTCACTTACCCTTACCTGAGCATCAATTCTTTCAATTAAACCTGTAAACTGTTTTTTTATTATTATTTTTTATTTAATATTATCATGCTAATAAAGATCAGAGGTGCAGTGTGTCCTTACAGCTTTATATCTTCACTGCCCTGCACTTAGACTGCACTTTAAGATACGTGACTGTACAATAAAGGCTTCTCATTGTCTTCTACTTTCCATTTTTACAGTTATACTGAAAAACATGCTTTTTTCTTGTTTTCTTTATGTACTTTATTTCCTATTTTTCAGATGGTTGGAGGTTTTGGAACGAGCAGTTCACCCCATTACTCAGGTAAAAACCTTTTTGCTGAAAGATATCTGGGGAAATATCTTCAGATATGTTCAATGGTCAAGAAAATACCCTTACAAAGTAGACTTCCAAATAAACCATACTGATGATAATAACGATATCATTCCATCATTTTTTGTCCCACTGTTAAATATGAACCTGCAATGAGTCTGATGATTTTGGAGGATGAACCCGCAGAAAAACACAATATTTGTTCTAACCATAGTGTCTAACAAAAAACCTGAACAGCCCTGGTGCACATAGCGAAGTCTATCGGTTGTTTTACAGTACAATTACTGCTCACTAGTTTTGTCATGGTAACAGTAGGGATTATGTTGCAGATTCACGTGTGGGTGGACGTGACACGCCACAACTCCAACGTGCCTCCTCTGGCTGTGAAGGACCCCGAGTGCCTCGGTCTTTTAAACTTGCTGGACAGAAACAAGGACTCATGGGTGCAGCACTACTGCATCTTAAAGGACGGATGCCTATACTTCTACGCCAGCATACGATCAACTTATGCAATTGGTAGGGCAACTCTAATGCACATATTATCTATTAAACAACAATGAGGTGTGAAGATGTGTGTTTTAATGTCTATTAGCAATAAGAATGTATGCAAAACAATGGAATGTAAAAAAAAAGTATTCACAGCACTTCATTTTTTCCATATTTTGTTACAGGCTTATTCCAAAATGAATTACATTCATTATTTTCCTCGAAATAATACAAACAATAATCGTGAAAGAAGTTTGTTTGAAATCTTTGCAAATTTATTACAAAAAACATGTACATAAATATTCACAGTCTGCTTCCACTGATCATCCTTGATATGTTTTTTACAACTTGATTGGAGTCCACCTGTGGTAAATCTAATTGATTGGACATGATTTGAAAAGGCACACACCAGTCTAGAGAAGGTCCCACAGTTAAAAGTGCATTTCAGAGGACAAACCAAGCCATGAAGTCCAAGGAATTGTCTGTAGACCTCTAGGACAGTATCTATGCACAAATCTGGGGAAGAGTCTAAAAAAAATTTTCTGCATCATTGAAGGTCCTAATGAGCACAGTGGCCTCAATCATCCGTCAATGGAAGAAATCATCCGTCAATGGAAGGCCAAACTGAGCGATCGGGTGTATTAATCAGGGACGTGACCAAGATGGTCACTTTGAAAGAGCTCCAGCGTTTTTCTTGTTGAGAGAGGAGAACCTTTCAGAAGAATAACAATCTCTGCAGCACTCCACCAATCATTCCTGTATGGTAGAGTTGCCAGACGTTTGCAGCCATTTCTCAGTAAAAAGCGCATGACAGCAAACCTGTAAGTTTGTCAAAAGGAACCTGAAGGTCTCTCAGACCATGAAAAAAAAGGTTGAACTCTTTGACCTGAATGCCAAGCGTCATGTCTGGAGCACCGCTCATCTCCTGGCCAATATCATCTCTACAGTGAAGTATGGTGGTGGCAGCATCGACGGGTTATCTTCCAGCAGTACAACGACCCTAAACACACAGCCAAAGATGTGGCTATGGGACAACTTTGTGAATGTCCTTGAGTGGCCCAGAGCCCAGACTTGAACCTGATTGAACATCTCTGGAGAGACCTGAAAATGGCTGTGCACCGATGCTGACAATCCAAACTGATGAAGCTTGAGAGGGCCAAGCTTGTAGCATCAAACCTAAAAAAACGAGGCTGTAATTGGTGCTAAAGGACCTTCAACAAAGAATTGAGCTAAGGCTGTGAATACTTATGTACAGGTGATGTTTTTTGATGATGCATTTATTATTTTTAATACATTTGCAAAGATCTCAAACACACTTCTTACACGTTATCCTTATGGAGTATTCTTTGTAGAATTTTAAGAAAAATAATGAATTTAATCCACTTTTGAAGCTTTCCAGATGCACTGTAGTCAAGTCGAATTATCATATTAACACTAATAATTTTAACCCTGTTTTAGGATTTTTTTTTAATGCTAAATCATATTGTATTTTATTGGCTGTGATGCTGTGATACACAGGTGGGATTTACCTGCATGGTTACACAGTGCGGGAACAACCTCTAGGATTCAGGAGGTCCACCATTGAGCTCAAACCTCCATCGGAAGAGTTCAAAGTGTTCTACCTCTGCACTGAAAACGTCAACGAGAACAAACGGTATGCAACAAAACTACATGAAAACATTTTCAAACTGTCTGCATTATACTCAATGCTGTAGGCATGAAGGAAATGGGAAATTTATTTATTAATGTTTTTAATAATGGGGTGTGACACTGATTTGTATCTACATTAGAGACTCCTCAACTTCATATGATAGTCATATAGTCACACACCTCTTAATCCCATCATTAAGACGCCACGGCTATAGAAACCATCAATATTATCGAGATTCCTGTCTGCATCATAGACAGGAATCTCATACAGAGAGAATTAATGTCATTAATAGAACAAGAAACCCAATGAACACAATACAAAGAGTCTCCTTTCACTGGAGCCACAGCTGCATCGCCCACATACATCATCTCTAGCAGAAGCATCGATTTTCACCTCGTAAATTTCAACTCGTGAAACCAAATAAATTTCTGATTCTTTGTCAGTAATTGTGGAACCAAAAAAAACAGTTATTAAATCCACACAAATATATTTGAGCTTTTCTTGAATTACAATTTTACTTCATTTGAAGTAAGAGGCTTAAACATGTCCCAGTCTGACAATGCCATTGCAAAAAGTGAGCTCCATGGTTTTCCTTGCTCTGAAATCTAAGGAAAAGGCTGAATAAATCTGGACTGGGATGTTCCACATATGAAGGCAGGTGTCCACAGATCTTTTGTCATGTAGTGTCATATGTGTGATCATGTGTACATATTTATTCTGTATATGTACATGCTTTTTAACATTAAAATAACACAGTGCTCTTCTTTCACCTGACATAACATTACAATACTTTCGTGTTTCAGGTGGATTCGGGCGATAAAGACATCTATAGGAAAATGGCTTCCTTTGCATCAGGCACTTCAAGACTACATGAGTCGACCTCCTGAGGAAACCAAAATGTGAATCAGAATTCATCAGCTGGTGGGCAAGATGAGCAACCACTTATTACCAGAATGTTCTATGGCCAATTATCCAAATTATACCTTTTTGCTGCAAATTCGGACACTGTTTTTGTTCTGGCGGGCGCCACTAGAGGGAGCTACAGCCCGCATCGTCCCATCTGTGCTCATTAATTACTGAATGCAAGTTTGAAACCTATAAAATAAAAGGTATTTGGGGGTTCTTTTTTTTGACAAGTTACATGGTATGTTTCCAAAGAAAGGTCTTTTGTCATTTTTGTGAGTTTATCGATCATTTCCTAAATCTGCTATATATTTCTGCATTTGTACACTACAGGGGCAAAGTTTGTTCTGACCATCACAACTATTTTTGCACCTTCCGAAAGATTTCAATTGTATCAACAAGATTTTCACTGCCTGAAACTAAGAGGTCAAAAATCTGTTACAACATGAAGATTCACAAATACGTGGTCTACAAAATCTAGTTGAAAAACTTCCCAGAAGAGTGGAGGTTATACTAACAGTAAAAAGAGGGATAAATCTGTAAAGGAACATTCACAATTATATGTGAATATGATCGAGGGGTGTCCATAAACTTTTTTACCACATAGTGCATCAGTTTGGTATAATTATGAATGGAGAATATAAATTAATGCAGTAGGGTGAATCTTTTAGGTTTTTTGCTTGTTAATGGCAGTGGGTTGTTTACTATTAGTAGTGTGTGTGTGTGTGTGTGTTTGTTTTTTCATCAATAGCTATGGTTCTATGGAATCAGACAGTATTGTAGTATTTTCAGTTTAGGTGTTGTGTCAGAGGTTTACATTGTGTCCATTTATACATACAGTTTCTTTGTCATTTTCTTTCCACTATACTTCATGTCACACAGTGTATAAATGATTTGTAATTAAATAAATATTATAAATATCATACACACAAGTAAATATGCTGCTGTATTTAAATGCTTTATTTCTGCAATATTGATATTGATAGAAGGTTTACATGAACCTCTTTGAGCTCTTTGCAGATTGTGAGTAATAGATGATTTGGATCTTAATGCACTATTATGTACCATCTTTACTACTGATTTGCTGATACTACTGACTACTAATAAACACTGATGTTTTATTGATTGTTTCATGCTTTTTGCTTTAAACTCCACAGCCTGCAGTGTAAGAGCTTACATCGCGACCCCGGCAGTATCTACGCCATGCCACCCTGCAAAAAAAAAAATATATATCATGCACAGTCAGGTTAAAAAATTTAGGAGCGCATTAAAATACATAAACAAAATTAGTAATGTGAGATAAATAGCCATATTTTATTCACAATAGAACATCGAAAACATATGAAATGTTGCAACACCTCTAAAAAAAAAAAGTTGGGACGAGGCAACAAAATACTGTGAAAGTAAGTGTTACTAGAAAGAAACATTTTGCAACTAATTAGGTTAATTGGCAACCAGTAAGACGATCGGGTATAAAAAGAGTATTTTAGAAGCAACAATTTGCAAAACCAATTTTGAAAAATTGCATCTACAAAAATCATCATCTCCAGGATATAATATCAAAAGATTCAGAGAATCTAAAAAATATGACAAAGAAGACCCAGGACTGTTGACATATACAGAGTGTTGCTAAAAGAAGACATGATGCTAAATTGATAAATGTGGCACTGTCGCAACTTTTTTGAGACTCGTTGCAGCCATCAAATTCAGAATTACCTTGTGTTTTCATCAGTTTAAACATTTGCTATGTTTTCTATGTTTTTAAAATAAAATATGTGGTTTATGAGATTTACAATCTTACCAGGCAGTAATGCCCTGCTGTCTCACGATGGTCTTGGCACACTGAGCAGCTTGTGAGATGTTATCGGAGAGAAGTGCTGTTTGAGAAAGCAAGTGTTAGGATAATTGCATGAGTCTTTACTCAGCTTTAGTGTTGAAACCAAGATCAACACTAATTTTAGGATATTGATATAAACTATGATCTATGAAGTTTCTTACCGCTACAGGAGATTCCACACCCGTTTGCACTATGGAATCTCCCATTGCTACACCACCAACGGTTGTTTATCTGGAAAATACCATAGTCCGTAGATCCATCAGTGTTGTGGTTGAGAGCATTGGTGTTGTAGTCCGACTCGTGCTTGGCCAAGCAAACCCCTTAAAAATTCAGCATTCATAAAAATGTCATAAAATGAACTTACAGGAAAAGATATTCAATGAAGAATTATTTGTGAATGTCAACTTAAATTTGTGAAAGCTGCAGGTTATTTATTTTTTGCATAAGAATATCTAATACTGTGTACTCGTTTTTCCTCTGGGTTTTCCAGTTTCCTCCTACCTTTCATGTGTATGCGCAACGGACTTTCTTACCATACAGGGTGTATCCCCATGTCACGCCCAGTGTTCACAACATACGCCGAGGATTCACTTTATCGTTCCAAAAATATATTGGATCGAATGCAGTAAATTGTACTGCCTAATGTGGTGTTAATGAAGATCTCATGGTGGAACCTATCCAAGGAATAGTGGATGTGGGGCAAGAATTTACCAGTCCATCGCACATTTACACATTCAAGAGGCAATTTGTCTTAACCAATCAAAATTGGATACAGGAAAAACTCCAAACTTTCGACCCTGGAGCTGTGAGGTGGCAATGCTACATGCTGCACCATTGCACATGCTCTTTCGCATTAGTCCTGTATTATTAAGCATCCTATTCATATAAATACACCTACTTAAGTTTTTGCACAATAAAAAGACAAACTGTATAGTATGTTAAAATACCAGTTTACTCACAGTTAGCCAGACTGATGCCATGATACCCGGCCAATCCGTTTGCTTTCATGGCCCTTGCCAGCTCACACCGGTCAAAGACTTTAGCGCTTGCTGCTGCCACGAGCAGAAGGAACACCAAAACCTTCATTGTGCTACAGTCAGAGACCTAATCACTGTGAAGAATTCTGTATGTTCTCTGTACACTCCATTCTGCACTTCCCACTTTTATACAGGACGCATGAGGAAGTGGCGAGACTGATGGTTGTTTGAAGGTTATGCAAACTTTCTCCACCCTTTCTGAGAGACTTTCAGTTGGTATGAAATTAAATATTTGCACTGATTTGTCCTGCGCATTAAAAAAAAACAAAAAAAACAACAACAGCGTTTCCAGTTCTAAGATAAGATTACTGTAACAATTCAAAATTGCACGTATGTCTTTTTGGTGCCAAATAAAATCATGGGGATTTCTGTTCTGTTTACTAAATGTCCAGTTTGTAGACTAGTGATTTCTCACCTTCGGATGTTTCCCCTGAAGCATATATAATTTCCAGTATACAGAAGAATCCAGAGTCATTTCATTCAAGGTTTCATTTTAAAAGAGCATGATAGGCATGATCATTTACATTTATTGCTATTCTTCTATTCTTCTTCAGCAGATCCCCCTATCCTGCACGACCTACATTTATCTTATTCATACTGCTGAAGGTTTGGGAGAGGAATGTTGTCCCATATGTGCCTGATACTGGATTGTAGCTGCTCAACGGTCCGGGGTGTTCTTTGTTGTGTTTTTCGTTCCTTCTAAAACAAAGACACGTTATTGTAATAGATGCAGTACACAGATAGCATTGACTTGCTCAAATATTTAAGGCCTTCCCTGAGAGATTGGTCCCTCTCCTCTTTAGTCTGAAGGACGTGGTTTTTACCTGCATTTGAGAATGATATGCAAACTGAGTTCACATTAAAATGATTTTTTAAGGTGTTAATGAGCCCATACATCGATTTTTATTACAGAATCATGACTGTTTTAAATGCAGTGGCATTTAACCTGAAGATCACGGGCATCCAATATTGATTTTCGCTCTTTCGTTCTTTTGTGCACCAAGATTTTTGCAGATTCTTTGAAACTTTTGATGATATTATGTACTGTAAATGACGAGATATTCAACTGTTTTGCAATTTTATGTTGAGAAATATATTCTGAAATTGTTCCACAATTTGTAGATACGGTCTTTTACAGATAGGTGAAGCTCTGTCCATCTTTACTTAAGATACACAATTTATACCCTTACTGGCCTGTTGTCCATTAAATGTATTAATTGCAAAATGTTTCTCCAACTGTTAAATTTTAATAACTCTAACTTTTTCCAGATTTTTTTCTTCCACCTTTCCAAATTTTGATTAGACATGTTGCAGCCAGGGGGAGTGGTGGCTCCAGCGGTTAGGGCGCTGGGTTGCGGATCGGAAGGTCTGGGGTTCAAGCCCCGGTATCTCTGAGCTGCCACTCTTGGGCCCTTGAGCAAGGCCCTTAACCCTCTATGCTCCGGGGGTCCCTTACGAGGGAAATATCGAGGTCCGTGACGTGGGGCCACCTTCCCGTGGGCTCACCACCTGCAGGAGGGACCGTAAGGGACGGTGCTGTGAGGATTGGGCAGCAGTCGAAGGCGGGGGCCTGCTTAGACTGCTGCCCCCGCGACCCGACTTACGGATAAGCGGGAGAAAATGAATGAATGAATGAATGTTGCAGCCACCAAATTGAAAAATCCCTTATTTGTTGCTTGGAATGAACAAATAAAACATTTGGTAGGTTTTCAACGTTTTGCTGTGAACAAAATATGTCTTTATAATATTTGCAAATCATTGCATTCTGTTTTTGTTTACAAACCTTTTTTTAGAACTGGTTGTAAAAGGGAAAATTCAGCCCAGTCTCATGACATTTCGTTCTATAGTCACATTTCCCTCTTTGTTCGTGTCACAGAGGACGACTTTATATATAATGTATTTCAAAAGGAAGTATTTTTGGTGCCTCCGCCAAAGTTTTCTTTCTGCCACTGGATACCAAAGACGCTGTTTTATTCTCGCTTGTAATAATTTTTTTTAATCTTCAAGCGGCATTACTCAACAATGAAGAGGGAGATTTTATCCTTCTTTTTATTGCTTTATGTTCGATAAGCTGTTTTCGATTATAAACCATCACCAGTGGTTCCTTCTGCTCAAAATACAGTAAATATATTCGGTTAATTAAGGAGACTGCGTTAATCAGAGACACATATTTATTACAGTATTACCCCAAACCCTTACTGTATATTTTTTTTGCAATATTCTCTGATAAAAAAATAGGAAAAAAGATCACCCTTGGCATTTCTTTCAGGATTACCCATAATCCGTTGCTATGGAGACGGAGCCAGACGGAGCCAGACGGAGGCAGTCGTGCTGAGTGACACGAAAAAAGAGAGAAATTTGTGTCCACGAACACGAATCAATAGATAAAAGTTTGTGACTATATCATGAAAAGCCGTTGGAAATTTGTGCTCTGCAGAACATATGTCATTTTAATTCCTTTTTATTCCCTCAAATGTGTTGTTTTAGTTGCAGGTTAAATGAGCATTTTAAGAGAAATTCTCCAAAAACTCAATGCAACCTCACATGGCTGATGATGTCGAAGGTCAAATGCACTTCACTTCCAAATTTTTACAATTGCAACAGAGCACCCACCCATACGCCAAAAAAAGAGCCATGTTGTGCAATTGAAGAGTGTTTGGAAAATCACAGTTTACGTGACGATGGTGAGTGCTCATGAGAAACTGGATCAAAAAACTCCTGCTCCATTTATCTCCTGCTGGGCTGTGAAGTGTTGAAGGTGTATTAATCATCCGTCAAAATCCAAGATCCGGAACGTTCTTTCATATGTTTGCACAAACTGACCCATAATTTATACAAGGATAGAATTCAAATATAGGCTTGATGCCCATTCCCCTATTTGATAGTGGATATCACATTTATTTACAATTACCTGCACAATTGTACTTGCACTTTTGCCCTTTTTTATATACAGTAAATGAAGGTCAGGTGCCTTTTACCAACGCTATTGACGGAAAGCTTAAAAAATATTATCCTTCTCATTGCAAAATACACATACAGTGGGTACGGAAAGTATTCAGACCCCCTTAAATTTTTCACTCTTTGTTATATTGCAGCCATTTGCTAAAATCATTTAGGTTCATTCTTCTTCCTCATGAATGTACACATAGCACCCCATACTGACAGAAAAACACAGAATTGTTGACATTGTTGCAGATTTATTAAAAAAGAAAAACCGAAATATCACATGGTCCTAAGTATTCAGACCCTTTGCTCAGTATTTAGTAGAAGCCCCCTTTTGATCTAATACAGCCAGGAGTCTTTTTGGGAAGGATGCAACAAGTCTTTCACACCTGGATTTGGGGATCCTCTGCCATTTCGCCTTGCAGATCCTCTCCAGTTCTGTCAGGTTGGATGGTAAACGTTGGTGGACAGCCATTTTTAGGTCTCTCCAGAGATGCTCAATTGGGTTTAAGTCAGGGCTCTGGCTGGGCCATTCAAGAACAGTCACGGAGTTGTTGTGAAGCCACTCCTTCGTTATTTTAGCTGTGTGCTTAGGGTCATTGTCTTGTTGGAAGGTAAACCTTCGGCCCAGTCTGAGGTCCAGAGCACTCTGGAGAAGGTTTTTGTCCAGGATATCCCTGTACTTGGCCGCATTCATCTTTCCCTCGATTGCAACCAGTCGTCCTGTCCCTGCAGCTGAAAAACACCCCCACAGCATGATGCTGCCACCACCATGCTTCACTGTTGGGACTGTATTGGACAGGTGATGAGCAGTGCCTGGTTTTCTCCACACATACCGCTTAGAATTAAGGCCAAAAAGTTCTATTTTGGTCTCATCAGACCAGAGAATCTTATTTCTCACCATCTTGGAGTCCTTCAGGTGTTTTTTTAGCAAACTCCATGCGGGTTTTCATGTGTCTTACACTGAGGAGAGGCTTCCGTCCGGCCACTCTGCCATAAAGCCCCGACTGGTGGAAGGCTGCAGTGATGGTTGACTTTCTACAACTTTCTCCCATCTCCTGACTGCATCTCTGGAGCTCAGCCACAGTGATCTTTGGGTTCTTCTTTACCTCTCTCACCAAGGCTCTTCTCCCCCGATAGCTCAGTTTGGCCAGACGGCCAGCTCTAGAAAGGGTTCTGGTCGTCCCAAACGTCTTCCATTTGAGGATTATGGAGGCCACTGTGCTCTTAGGAACCTTAAGTGCAGCAGAAATCTTTTTGTAACCTTGGCCAGATCTGTGCCTTGCCACAATTCTGTCTCTGGGCTCTTCAGGCAGTTCCTTTGACCTCATGATTCTCATTTGCTCTGACATGCATTGTGATCTGGAAGGTCTTATATAGACAGGTGTGTGGCTTTCCTAATCAAGTCCAATCAGTATATTCAAACACATCTGGACTCAAATGAAGGTGTAGAACCATCCCAAGGATGATCAGAAGAAATGGAAAGCACCTGAGTTAAATATATGAGTGTCACAGCAAAGGGTCTGAATACTTAGGACCATGTGATATTTCAGTTTTTCTTTTTTAATAAATCTGCAACAATGTCAACAATTCTGTGTTTTTCTGCCAGTATGGGGTGCTATGTGTACATTCATGAGGAAGAAGAATGAACCTAAATGATTTTAGCAAATGGCTGCAATATAACAAAGAGTGAAAAATTTAAGGGGGTCTGAATACTTTCCGTACCCACTGTACATGCACAAAAGCTTAAAAACATAATACAGCATTGGGTGCACCCAGGAAAGTCTCACACACACACACACACACACACACACACACACACACACACACACACACACACACACACACACACACACACACACTTCTGCAGGAAAGGCATACACTTCCTCAGTACGGATGGAGGAAGTCAAAAGTGCAGTTACAATTATTCCAAAAAAGTATGTGCTATCTTTAAATCTTTAATGTACAAAGCTGTCGCTCTGCATGATAAGAACTAAACCCTGTTAGGGTGGAAGTCATGCACCATTGGGCGAGTGCTTTGACTAACTCAAACAAACAGTTACAGAAGTGTGTTTGGAAAGTCATAAACATTTAACATTTATTTATTGACTTTTATTAGTCACACACAGCTCACATGAACAAAACTCTGGTCATCCAGATATCAAAGTTTAATCTGCTGATGAGTAGAAATGATCTTGAAACAAATCTTAGCGACACATCAGTACACAACTGCCCTCTTGTGTCCAGTCACTGCATTGCAGAAGAGTCGCATTATGAGCATGCGACAGCTTTAAATTGCTCTATTAGGTATCATAAAGGGGTCTGGGGGGGATCCGAGACTCCCCATAATGCATTAGGAACCCCCTATGACAAGTTAAAAATAGACTTAGGGGGGTCCCCAAGATTATTTTAGTAAAAAACAATATATGAATCACACAAAAACTGGGGACCCCCCGTAAGACTTGACTCAATTCGAGCACTGATAGAAACCATGATTATTATAAAGAAACACAGAATAACAGAGCGCTGCTTCACAGATAGGAATCTCACAGTGAGAATGAATGTCATCACTGAAGCAAGAAACCCAATGAGCCCAAATAAACACGTCTCCTTTCACTGGAGCCACAACTGCACCGTCTGCATACATCATCTCTAACAAAAGCATCGATATTCACCTCACAAAACAGGGAACACCCCAGGTTTTCCCTGCACTTTTTCTGTGCCTTACAGTTTTCCTGTGGATCTGATATTAAGATGTGCAAATTCTAGAAAAAAAATCCTCGTCTTTTAGCCACTGGTGCAGTTTGCTACAGGTGTGTTTTGGAAGCTCTGACTCAAAAAAAAACTATGAAATGAGCAGCTTTTACTATTATTATGTAGCATAATTGCATTATATGTACATCGAGTTCACAAATCTGGCTAGAAGGTGTGAATAACTGTCCTTAAACAACCGAGTTATGTTTTTGCATGATGTTGACTGCAAAACTCATAGCTAACTATTAGCATGCTCATTCTAACTTGTTTGGCAAGAACAGCACCTTCCTATTGTAGATAGTCTGAGCACCACTTGATATACGGCTCCCGATATCATATCTCATATATTGTAAATATACACAGTGTCGTATTCCATTTATTTAATATTATGGAGGTTTGTGCTGATTCAGCTACAAGGGTGTGAGTAAAGTCAGGTACTGTTGTAGGTAAGATGATGAGAGGAGGCCTGGGGTGCAGTCAGCGTTCACATTTACCATAAAAGGTGTTAAATAGAGTTGAGGTCAAAGCTCTATGGCAGGAGACTCTCTGTGCACAGGGGCACGTTCATGCTGGAACAGGTTCGGATCTCCTGGTACGGAAGCATTCAGACACAGACGTGTAGTATTGCGGTAAAAATTGGGAGAAAAAGCAGATATGGCCGGAAAAGGCAGGTGTCAGAATGCTTTGGTACGTATTGTGTATAGACGACTTCCAGAATTTAGAAACACCCACTTTTAGTTTGGAAATGATGAAGCTCTACAGAGAAAGTCTTCGGGACAGAGGACGTTCAGATCTGTAACGAGATGATAATTTGGGTTTGATTATGTCCAGGAAAAAAAAAAGTGCAGGAAGTGATTTCTAGCAAACTGTTGCTACGGTGCTGATTTGCACTATTTACAACACTGTGTTTATTCCTCACTAAGCTTTAATTATTTGAGCACAGGCCTTCCATCCGCTCCATTAAAGACAAAGCAAGACACAAAAAGAAAGAAAAATGCAGCGTAGTGTTTTAATAACGGTAAGTGTTAAGCTTCAACTTAATACAGATGAAAGCATCGCAGGTCACACGAACACTCGGCAGGACAAAGAAATTGTAACGCGCACAGCCTAAAGAATACACATCAACATCGTTTACCCTAAGGATGGAAACTCATCTAGCTAGAAAAGTGTTAATTAGCAGAAAAGACCGACATGCAGTGCGTCATGTCATTGAACTAGAGCTCAAGGCACTGGGACCTAGCATGGCTCCTTGCGTCTGTAGACCTGAGAAGCAGTGTGAGGCATTAGCATTGCCATGACAGCTCTCTGAAGTCACGTTTAGGAGCAAAAAACAGTACAGCGGACTAAAGATGGGATGGAGGAGGATGCACCAGGGGGAAAAATGTTTTATCATAAGCGACAGGATGATGAAAAGGTTTCGGTTTCGCCTTTAGTGCTCAGGAACATTGAATTTATATTTATAAAAAAAAACAAAAAAACACAGGTAGTCCCTGACTTACAATAGAGACGCGTTCTGATGACCCCATCGTAAGTCGAGACATGGCTTAGGTGTCCTAAAGGATGATCAGCATGGTGTAGTGTGCTGTAATTTGTTAACACATTACAGCACATAAGCAAAATAGAGCAATTTTACAGTAGCTTACTATTTAAACATGTATGTGAACGAGCGCATATACGCTGCTAAGCAGCCTGCCGTGCCAAATGTCATATTTTTACAACTTTGCCGAATCTTTGTCTTCGTCGTAAGATGGAAAAATCATTATGAACCATCGTAACTCGGGGACCTTTCAATGTACATGTGGGAAAAAAATTAAATCAAGCAGTCATGAAGCAAGTCATCGTCCCACTGTTACATAAAAAATACAGAAAGGTTTGGCTCAGTCCTGAGTCACAGAAATGATTCCTACCTTCCAAATATGAGTGATAGAACACACACACACACACACACACACACACACACACACACACACACACACACACACACACACACACACACACACACACACACACACACACACACACACACACACACACGTCCATTAAATTCATGGCACGCTGGGATCAATCAAAACATTCCCATTAAACATTTTTTTTAAATGTAAATAAAGACGGCACAAAACTCAGAGCAGCATCACAGCCTTGAAATAAAGCAGGTAAACATGTAAACATGATGTTACGCCGTTCAGCTCGAGAGCGAGCCAAGAAAACATGGTCGATATCCGTGAATCTAAGGTGCTGAGCATATTTATACAAACAGATCATCAATACGGAAAAAAAGAAAGTAAACAAAAAATTGCAACGGGGATAAATTGAAGAAATGCACTGCTTTTTCCATCAGAGAAATGTGTGTGTGTGTGTGTGTGTGTGTGTGTGTGTGTTTGTGGTGAAAATCAAGGAACTGAAGGTAAATCCAGAGAACAGAAAGCATGAACCTTTCACTGAACTGGCCTTGAACCTAGAGGATTAAAAAAAATACACAAATAATAATAATAATAATAATAAGAAGAAGAAAGTGTTAACTATTACATCGTCCACTACGTTAAAGAAGAACAAATCAAACGAGTTTTAACATGAGAAGAAAAACTCCAGTGTAATTCACTCGAACATCAATGTACAGTAGCTTCAGGGATTTAAAAATAAAAAATGTAAAAAACATACAATATATAAACTCAAACCAAAAAAAAAAACATCATACGCCTCAAACCAGTGCATCAAATTCACACTATTAACTCTTTTGGTGATTGCAATGTTTCTGGTTAATAATCAATAAATATCGGATGAAAACACAAAAAGAAAGAAGAGGAAAAACAACGTCAGATGTTCGGAGAAATACGGGATGATGGATTTGATCTGGTCTGGATTATCAGGTAAAAAAAATATGATTGTCAGGTGTGGTTGCACAAATCATAAGCATAATTATAGCATTTTTTTGGATCAAGTTTTTCCCAGGACAGCCAAAGTTCATGCTTTGGTTTGTTTTAGTAGCAATTCTGTGCACCAGCATGAGGGGGAAAAAAACATAATAAAATATAAATACAAATCCCACGTGGATCGATCAACAGAAATGTTTATCACATATTCCTTATGTAGCTCCATGAATAATCAGAGCGGGTTCCTCGTGTGGACATCTAGACAGAACTCGAGAGACTAAAACAGGAGAATTAATAGTGTGTATGTGAGGCACTAAACCTGGAGTGAGTGAACGTCACCCTGATCTATTTTAAAGAACATGAATGTTGTTTAACAGTCTGTTTTTAATGTTTTTCGGTTATTAGACGTGTGTTTTGGCGTGTTGTTCGTATGCGAGACGAGCGCATGGCTCTCACCTACTGACGCGAGGACGAGTGTGAAGATGCTAATGATGCTTTAAAAAACAAAAATCTAATAAAAACAAAGCGAACTTCAGGAGAACGCCACAGTGAGCTACGCTAACCTGGTGCATTCAAAAACAAAAACATATCCAGATGTTTAACAGTATGTTCTAGTGCAGGTTATAGGTACATCATCTGCAACAGAGGTTTTTTCACCTCAGCACAGGCATTCACACACACACACACACACACACACACACACACACACACACACACACACACACACACACACACACACACACACACACACACACACAGTAGTAGTAGCAACTGTTAAGCATATAGTTTATTGCTAATCCTGAACAAACTCACCTTCACTCTTCAGACCCAGACCCACACACACACACACACACACACACACACACACACACACACACACACACACACACACACTATTATAAACTTTACTTTGTTCACAGGTTAACATTTAAGTTAGCTGGACCTCACTGAACCTTCAGGTGAACAGTTCTTAAAATAACGAGATTAGTGGTCTATCGGTGCCTTTACTACAGGAACTGCCTATGATCTGACTGGAGAAACTCGTGGCCCAAAACCAGCAGCCAGTTCCCAGGGTGTATCAGGCCCGGCTGTGGGTGCAATTTTTTCCCCCCGTTCATGTTTTGTTCCTGGTGAAGATGCGCTCGGCACGCAGCGTCAGGTGCTGGAGCTGGTACTGCAGCACGTCGGTGTCGGCCGGTTCGCTGAGACTCATCTTGTCCAGGTTGAGGTAGTCCAGAGATTTGGAGTGCGCTCGCTTGGCCTTGAGCAGGCACAGAGGCAGTGGGCCATGCAGGGCTTTACTGCTCTCTCCGGCCACTGGAGATCTAAAGCAGGTATCTCCTGAGCTGGGCATCCGCCTCCTGCGTCGCCCGTTTATGGCAGGGATGTCGTAAGGTTGGTAGTAACGGCTTTTGGTTTTGTAAACGCGCGAGGCGCGGTGCATCCCTAAATCCACCGGTTTCTGGATCCCTGACGCCTCGGCGCCGCTCTTCTCCGGCCCAGACCACTTGTGGGCCAGTTTTAGAAGCTCCTCCCCAGTGGTGAAGCCCACCAGATAGTTAGAGTTCATGTGGAGGATCTGGTATCCTGAGACAGTACTTTTGATGGGCGAGCAGGGCGTGCTGGAGCAGCGCGGCTTCTCCACCTCAGGTTTCAGCGTGGCTTTGACCTCAGCAGCGGGTAAAACGGACACAGGGGCCCGGGACATTCCACTGACATCCAGCTCCATCTTTAAAGACATGGCCTGGCTAGAAGAGCGACAAGATATTAGATGAACGGAGACAATTAATTTTTATTTGTGCTTTTAACAATGGACATCGTCTCAAAGCAGCTTTACAGAGATACCGGTTATAAAAGAATGAAAGAACCCATTTTTTTTTATCACAGCTTCCCAAGTACCCAGTCTTTTTCCTGCTCCATCGAACCCGATTCAGCTGATTAGTAATAATTGCAGAGAGAAAACAAAATGTTGAGGTATTATAGTAAAATACGTAACACAATCAGTGTTGTGTTCATTCGGATCAGAAACAAACATCAGGTCTGATCAGCGTTTTTCGTGCTGGATTTTTTATATGAACCGTGCATTCCTAATTCATCTCCAAAACAACAACATTAAACACATGATCTGTCCCTGAGTCATAACATGGAGCTGAATCCCAGATGAGTGCCAGTCTGCCGGAATAACATGGACATATGGGCATGCATGATGCTTTGCCAAACATATGGTCAAGAGCAAAACTGGCATGAGAAATGTTTTTCTAAGGACGCAAAAAAAAATAAAGATCCAGTCACCTTCTATGAGACCTGATTAGATCTTTCATGTGACTTCACACCAGCATCAGCACTAAATGGCTGGAGATCCATTCATTCTCTACATGCCCGATGCTGCGTTCACTAAACACAGTGTTGCATATCGTTAATGAGAGGAATTCAAAGACAGGATAAAATCGGAGGAAAAAAGAATCTGGTGGCTTTGCATCTCAACCCTAATGCATGAGTTACACTTCAGTGTCAAAATCATTAGTAATAATGACTATTATCTCCAATATCTAATTGATGTACATTATAACCTCCATACCAGATAAGGATACAATGTAACTGGGGCCTTTTCAGCGGATACATTTCAGTTATATTGTAACTCTACACTGCAAATTTGTTTCCCTTTTGGACGTTTATTTTGAGTTTTAACACAAATATATAATTATATATATAAATATACGTATGCGTACATATATATATATATATATATATATATATATATATATATATATATATATATATATATATATATTTATATCCAAACCAAACCAGGAGAAGCTTGTGTTTAGCCCGATAGCTTGTCGTTATCCTCCATTAGGGAAGTATAAAAGGAGAAATGTCCCTAATATATAAAATATATAAGATTATACCGATAAAGTGCATCGTTGAATATTTTCTTCTGCATTAAATGATCATATTTGCGTGCATTGAACGCATGAAAACACAAAAACAAACCTGTCTCGGATAAGCCAGCTCCTTCAGCACACGCCTCGGATTGTCAGTGTAGTATCAGGCTTATGGAAGGCCACCAGAGTCAAAATCCTCCTAAAATCTCACTGCTGGTGTTTCCACTTCCACAAGAGGAAGTGACGTCATACGGACAGGTCAGAAACCTACCCAGGACAAGAGAATAATGTGGGAAAATAAATGATGCATTACGTAAACATATTAAATGAATTGGTTTTGTGTCATTAAAACTTCACACTCTATAATCGTTAGTTTGCGGAGAAAAAAAAAAAGCAAAAACGACAAGAATGAAAGTCAAAATATTTTAACCCCCGACAGATAAAGTTCCGTCGACGCCGGTCGATTTCTTGAATCATTATCCTTCTCGTCTCTTGAGAAACATCTCTTTTATTAGCATGCAAATGTGACCATCATTATTCTTCATACTGCACAAAAGAGGCAATTTCCTTAATGTCTGTCTGATTTTCTCTTCTGAATAAATTATGATTCCTACAGAACTGCTGCAGTGTCAGTTTATTATAATTCCGTGTTGATGCACCAAAAAATAAAAAATAAAAATGTAACCAATTGTATTGTTACCACTTTAATCTCGTATTGCTGACTTTCAAAATAGTTTGACTTTATTCTTGTAAATCTGACTTGAGAAAATCTAAAAATTTTATTCTGGTATTCTGGATTTTTTATTTTATTTTAAATGGCGCTAAAACGGTGTTGTAACACTCCAGTATAAAGACACAATCGGCACAAGCTACAAAACCTTTTTGCGCCACGGCACGGTTTTACACAATTTTTCGCATTTTGCGCATAACTAAACGTGCATATTACTAGTATACATCGTATTACATAATTTAATTATTACATACATATATACATAAACACATATATACATATATATATATATATATAGTGGATAAGTTCTTGGCTTTCTGATTGGTCATGGGTTCAAATCCCACCAATGCTCAAATGCCACTGCTGACCCTTAAGCAAGGGTCTTAACCCTTAGTTGCTCAGCTGTATAACTGAGATCAGAGTAAGTGTTGGCCAAATGTAAGTAAACTCACCATAATGCAGAATCAGAGCAAGCTTAATTTATCGATGCATGTGCAGGACATTGGCACAGGTGAAAGTGATCACTAGTAAAAACAAAACAATTGCAGATTGCAAACATTGATAAAATAAAAAGAAATTGAACACTTATTCTTTCTCTGTTTTTTTTTTGCTGTGTGGTTCGGTGCCGGTACTTGGCCCAATGGTTGGGGCCCCCTGACTTATACATATAGAGAACTCCCAGTTAGCAAAATGCACTCGGGCCAATTCTGGTTAGATTCTTACCTGCTCCTGTTTGCTGTATTTGGTAAATACTCCCTGCCCAGATCCGGCTCGTATCAATCAGGCCAGATGAAGCAGCCGATATCTCGCCAAAACTGCCAGCTCGTGAGTAATGTGTACCACATGCCAAAGCTGGCACGATTTAATCTTGATATCAAAATGTCCACCTCTGTAATGTTTCTTGAAAACCCTTTACAACCAATTGGGTTGATATGACAGCAAATGTAGGCTATAAAGTCGAGCTACAACCTATTTATTTGGTCAGTTTCGTGGAATCGAGCATGGCTTTGTGGTCTTTTAACCTTGTCACTTTAAAGTTCTGCATCACTGCTGTTGGAGAACACGGCTTGCATTACACGGTTAATCTGCTCCAGGACCTGCTGTCAGGAAACTTTGATTAAACGATTTTAAATTTCCCTCGGTGATGTGTTTGAAGTCAAGGATTGACGTGAGGGCAAATCCCAGGTCCGTCGAGATGCCATTCCTGGTCCCTCAACTCTCAACTGCTCAGGTATACAAATTACATTGATGTAAGACGCTATAAATAATGGTATACAATCATTTTCTTTTTATATCCCAAATCTTTTTTGTTATATGTCTCAAGGTTTAGGCCTCTGGCTACTGATTAAACCGGAGTTGCCTCCAAAAATACAGATACACCGAGCACTGAGACTCACAGTCACCCTAAAGAGCAGTTTGAGGCTGTGTTTTAATGTTCAAGTGTAAATAAAATCTTTATTCAACACCTGATAAAAAAAAAAAAAAAAAATAGCATAAACTCACCTGTTTTATCGCAACAGAAAGCAACAAACCCAACATAAACGTTTGCATTAACAGATGAAGCTCTAGAGTCATTTGATATTGTAATCTATTCAGTGTTACCAAGGCCAGAGATTTATTTAGTTGTTGCCACTTGACATGGTCGAAACATTAAACATATGCGAATGTAATAAAGTAAATGCTTTTACACACAACACTTTCGTTTGTTGAAATGTGGTGTCTCCTGAGTTACAGCGTGTTGCTCGCTTGCTTTGTTTCGCAACCGGAGATTACACATGCACAAGAATTCCGAGTGCTCAACACGGCACACGTGACATCTACTGTAGCTTAGTAACCAATGTGACACAAAGAAGAGAAGCTGAACATTGACCTTAGACTGTAATCTGCAGTAGCAAACGTGTTATTAGCGAACGGGAGCTGCAGAGTCACAAAGACGTTCAGCAACAGGCTCAGTGCATCTTTTAATAGGGTAAAATGAGTGCATTAGAGGTCACAGATTGCTCTAGGTTTAAAAAAAAAAAAAAAAAAAAAGGCAAGCGCTTCCTTTCATTTATTTGTCAAAACAAAACGAATATAAAAGACAGTGAAATTCTATTTTTTTGCAATTCCAAGCTTGATTGAGCGCAGGGTCAGACACCATACAGCAACCCCTAGAGCAGAGAACGTTCAGAGAAAGCCTTGCTAAGGGCCTTAAAATAATAGATTTTCAGAGCTGGAGGTTGAACCTCCAACCATATGCTGATTATATGAAGACTAAGAAATTGGACTGTAATTCAGTGGTGGGCCGTGAATTTCAAACCTTTACACAGACATTCATTGGTGTCCAACCTAAATCAATCCAGCTCTTAATACCATCATTATGATACCACAGCTGTAGAAAGCATCAACGTAGAGAGAAACGCAGTAGAACAGAACGCTGAATCAAAGGCATTACTAAAGCAAGAAAGTTTCCTTGCACTGGAGCCACAGCCGCCCCCCGCCCACAGGTTTTCCCTGCGTATTTTTGAATTTTTTACCCGCCGTACATTACGGTTTCCCTCTGGATTTGAAATGAAATTTGGCAAATTGTGATTTTTGCTCAAATTCTACAGGAGAGAATATGCAAAAGTAAAAATGGTTCATTAAAAAGTTTAATTTTACTTAAAATGTCCTCATGATTAAGCGCCTGCTAAAGGGCCTCGGAGTCAGCAACTCGCAATCCGATTGGTTTAAATTAAATGCTACAAGTGCCCAACTGTGAAGGGCTTCCAGCAGACTATGATACAACAGCCGCAATCTGAATGGATAAAAACTCTACTCTAAAGATACACTTAAGGAAGCAGCGAGAGAAACGCATTGAAATGAAGAGAATAGACTATTGGGAATAATTTAATTCAATCCATTTTCAGGACAAAATGTTCACTTGCTACCAAATATGTCCCACCTACTACCAGGAACCATGATGAAGAGATAATCAGTGTTATTTACTTCACCACTCAACACTATAACGTTATGCCGAATGGGTGTAATATTGCTGTGCTAGAAATAATATATTATTGGCTACAATGTGGACAGATTAAGAATGATAAATACTTCTTCCTGGTGTGCAGAATGCCTGGGAAAACCGACGTTCCGCTTCAGTTACATTTGTCTTGGCTTTCTGTGAAACCTACTATTGGGTCAGATTACTCCGATTTCAAAAAGGGGAAAGTGGATAGAACAGAATAGAAAATATCGAAAAGATGACTATAAATCATATATAATTATCATGAAAACTATATTTGCTTCTAAATTTCAAATTACATTTACATTCAGATTATCAAAACATAGATAGAACATATGAGGGGGTTCCCACTGAGATTTCTTTCCAATAATTACATACACATACATGTGTGTGGGTGGGTGTGTGTGGGTATACACACATATACATATATACACATACACACACACACACACACACACACACACACACACACACACACACACACACGTTTAGTTAAGTGAAAATCATCTGTTGTGAAAATTTCAGAAAGGCAGACAAATCAAATGCACCTACATGAGAGGGACAAATAAAATACACATTTCATCTAACGTGTAAAAAATAGATATTTTGGTTTCATGACATTCGACTTTGGATCGTGATCATAATACAATATTGAAAGAGGTGCTGTTTGAGCAGAATTAATTAAAAGTAAACGACGATTAAATGCATCCAATGCGACCGTGTCCGTCGGGTTTACGCTCAAATATACATATAAGATTTGAGAGATGAATTTGTGCACATACGCTCGAGATCCTACTACATGTTTAATCTGGCGTGTCTGAGACAGGATCGGGAGGACGAGTGTGTTACGAGTGTGTACCGTGTGTCTCTCGGACGGGAGAAATCACAGGAGTTGTGTGTAATAGTGCCATCACTGTTTCAGTGAAGTCAATTTCAAGGTTTGGTCAGTTTTGTGGAATCGAGCATGGCTTTGGGGTCTTTTAACCCGGTCGTTGAGGAGTTCTGAGTCATTGCTGTTGGAGAACACGGCTGCCTTCTGCCTCTCGTGCAGGCGTGTCCTCCGTGTTGGTTTGTTTGACTGTGGTATAGACAGGACCGTCACTGCACGATACCTGATGGGTTTTACCGACACGTGTGTGAGGAGGTGCGAGCTGGGACGAGACGGTCCAGGCTTGATTGAGGGCTCCGTCCTGTGCGTTTTCCTGGTAGGCTGCGTGAAATTGGGCTTTACAGGACGTTGGTGGAGAGGAAACCAGGATGCTAATAGCTGTGTTTGGTTTAACAGGTGGGTTGATCTCTGTACACCGCGGAGGTGAGCTCTGCTGTAATGCTCCGTCTCCCGAGGCAAGGTGCTGAACAGAATCGGCTTTGCTCCATCGGGTCGCTCTGGAAGGAGAACTTCTGCTGCCTGGGAAGCATCAAGTACATAATTATTAGACTCTTCCATTAATAAAGAGCAGGTTGAGTACATGCACACATCATAATTCCTAAATCATACTGTATTTACACTAGATGGTCATTTTCGCACCTTAACATGAGTGCAGCATTTAATGATTTAAAAAGAGTGTAGAACATGTTAGATGTCTATCTTGATGCCTTTGGGGTCTTTTTTTTATCTCTTTATTAAGTGAATCAAAGACAATCACAAAATATTTACATTCATTATACAGGTTAGCGGAGGAATTATTTCAAGTACAAGAACTGACAAACATTATTCAATACACTACAAACCAGTAGGTTTATTAAATAATAATAAAAAAACGCAGCCCATCAGTTAATTAGCAGAATCTAGTAAAAGTTGACCACCATAATTCAAAATTTAGCTTAAGTAAAATACCATTTGTTTCAGAGACGTCATACAGTATAATTACGTTGTTTACGTTACACACCGTATTGCACGTTATTATTATTCTTATTGAAGTTTTGTTTGAATTTTTGCGACACGATCCAGATAAAAATTTGAGATTGAGGCGGAGAAAAGTGCATCCCGTGTGTTTTCTCTCAGTTGCTTAATCACATTTTTATTGTAAGAGAAAATTTTTTCAACTATAAACACTATATTGCCAAAAGTATTGGGTCACCTGGTCATAAGTATGGTGGATTTTATATAGTACATGGTTTTGCATACAAAAATTATCATAATAAAAGTGATATATATTATATTACGTATTACATAGACAGCATGTTGTATATTACTGCTGGAAAAAAGTTCAGAATATTTTCATGATATGGGCAAAAGTTTGTCGACACCTGACCATAAAATTGGTAGGTGCTCCTTTTTAAGCATTTCATTCCACATTTATTCCCAATTTGCTCTTATAATTCCCTCCACTCTTCTGGGAAGATGTTCCACTAGATTTTGGAGTGTGCTTATGGATATTTGTGTTCATCAGCCACGAGGGTGTTATGAAAGGCAGGTACTGATGTAGGTGAGGAGACCTGGGGTGCAGTCAGCGTTCACATTCATCCCGAAGGTGTTCAGTAGGGATGAGATCAGAGCTCTATAGCAGCAAGATCTTCCTTTCCAAAGCATGTAAACCAGATCTTCAAGGAGCTCACTTTGTGCACAGGGGAATCATCATGCTGGAGCAGGTTTGGGTTTCCAAGTTCAAGTGAATGCAAAATGTTATTATAGCGCCATCTAAAGACAACCTGAACAATTGAGTGCCTTCAGCTTTGTGGAAACAGTTTGGAAAAGAACCGCATATAGAAGGAAAGGGCAGGTGACCCAATACTTTTGGCAATAGTGTGTATATCTCCAAGTTGTCCCGAAGAGTTTGGTATTCAGCGGTCCTTTTTTCAGCCGTTATTATTTATACATGCCTGATGCGGTGCGCTCTGGTGACTTCTTTCCCGCAGTCTGAGTAAAGGGGCACGGTAAAACCTTGGCAGGAGTGTATGTGTTTAAAGGAGCTTTCTTTCCTTGAACAGCTGAGTGACAAACAATGAACAGATCATTTAAAAGCCGTAGTGAGACAGAAATCTCAAAAGCCAAAACTAAATTAACTCATTTTCTTATTTAGCAAAATGACACATTTTCAGTTTTCCCTTACCTGGTGAGCACACAGACATGTCCAGCAGGGAATCATGGGAGGTGGCAATCGAGGCGAGGAAGTCGTCGACTTGTTTCAGGGACAGTGAATTGTGGAGGGTCTCAAGTGGGCAGATGGAGGGAACCATGGAGTATAACTCAAAGCCTTAAATGAAATACAGAAAGACTTATCAGGCATTCGTAACAATTGTGGCTTAGCTGAAGTGAGCATAAGACACACAGACACACAGTTCCAGTTCCTGAGAGCATGACAGAGCATCAGCACCATCAAACATGAGTTTGAGGCAGGCACAATGGAAACAAATGGCTCACATAGAGTACACCTCATTAGAAGCGCTATCTACCACATCATCATCAGCCAGGATGATGCTACAGAGTGAGAATGGTGGTCTACTTACCTTTCATGCACTTTATAAATCTCGGATATGGTTGGAGGCTTAAGATCAATAAACTTAGAAGCAAAGTCTACACATCTGATCTACCACTGTGTTTTATTATGTGATTCATTGTCATTATGTTTAGATATCTATCATGAAACAGGCACCGAGATCGGAGTAACAAAACCAGTACAGATTCAGATCATACTTTTTTCATCTATAAGGATCTGAATGATTTCGTTTTTGTGCAAATAAAATTCAACACCTACTTCTATAAGACATCACAAAATCGCTAAGGGAAGACTCTGAGTTTAAAGTATTTGCAGATGCCGTTATCTAGAATGACTTGCAACTAAATAGTTGCTGGTTAAGGGCCTTGCTCGAGGGCCCAGCAGTGGCAGCTTAGTGATGCGGGAATTTGAACTTGTGATCTTCCAATCCATAGTCCAATGTCTTAGCCACTGATCTAAAGTTCATTCGCTGTGAACAATCGAGTATATTGATGGGAAAAAAATATGCAAATGCTCATTTTGATTATTCTGCCATTTCTGGTAATAATGACAGATCACTTTTGTAATACACAGACTAGCAGTGTGCATCTAAACCACAAAATGTGGCTGGAAGTCATTAAAAAATATTTAATGACAAAATGACGGTTTAATCACATGGAAGTCTATTGGACATGAAGGCACTCTTACATTGATCAATTGCCTTTTATTACAAAATGTCATGGGAAGATACAAACCAAAAAAAGAAAAATTAAGAAAAGAAAACGAATGAACGGTGAACGAATGGTTGTGAGGTTTTTGAGACAGTGAGCAGAATCGGTCAAACTTGCTGTGTGAGCCAGGTGTGTTTGAAGGAGAATGGGACTGGGCAGGAGTGTCTTTAGAAACAGGGATAACTGACTAAGAATATTGGTGGAAAAGGACAGGGTTGGACAGGAGAATAGGTGGGAAGGTGGAGGTGGGAAGAATTGTTCAGATGTGTCTACAAAGCTGGAGATATTGTCTGATTGGTCTGTTGTAGTGGTGGACAAGTGAATCAAACTTTCTGCTGGTGCATGCGGGAGGCAGGGGGTAATCTGGTGGTGGATGGACAGTAAATGACTAAAATAACAAACAGGCTGGTGTTACCTGATTGCCTGTAATGCACACTGTAGTCCAAAACCTATTTTATTGATTTTATTAGAATATCTTTATTGCAGTTCATGCAGCAAATATTGCATATCTACTCTAAAATATCATAGGACTAAAATGTAATTTTAATATACAATTTGAACAATTGAAAGCACAAAACTTTTTTTTTTTAATTAAACAACCTATGCATTTATAGCACCAAACTGAAGTTTTGAAACTCACTTTGTACTGCTACAGACTTCTGTTCAACTGTATGTACAATTCAATGATTAATCACTCACCTGAGGTGTACATGATGGAATGTGTATCAGAACTTTAATGGTAAAATAAAACAAAATAAATATGTTGATCCCTAAAGCACACAAAATGAAATACTACCTCTACAAAGATGAACAAATGGGTCGGGAATTTGTTACTGGTTTTTTTTTTTTGGCTGAAAGCCAGAAATTAGGGAGCTGACTTGGACGAGACGTCAGGAATCAGAACATAACGAAACAACAAACAAGATTCAAAATGGGTAAATTAAACATGATTAACACTTACCACAGAACATACTGGGAAAGACTGACCGAATTAGAAAAGCAGATTAAAAACAAACAATCAACAACAACAACAAAAAAAGAATAAAAGATATATTCCTAAAAAAATAAAATATCCACTTTCGAGAAGTCTATTAACACCTTAAGTCAGAAGGTACATTTAGAAATTGATAGATTGGCTAAAGGATGCCTACTTTTATCTATTTCATTGGTTTACTACTGAAGTACTACATGTATTTACTTATTTATTTGTAAAATTTTTTCTGAGATTTGCATTGCAGAGTAATGCAGAAATTATGAACCAAAGCCAGGGCAATATACACTCACTGTCCACGTTACTAGGAACACCTGTAACTTCAAGTAATCATCCAAACAGCCCAAGTTAGACAATTGTTGGTTGATTGGATAATTGCATAAACAAACAGGCATACAGGTTTTCCTATTAAACTGGATTGTGCATGTGGGTGTGTTTATATAGAACACACACACACACACACACACACACACACACACACACACACACACACACACACACACACACACACACACTATATATATAAATATAAACAAACAATATCACAAACTTTCACTATAAATCAACAAAAGCAAAACATGTCACCCTTCAACAACGGCCTCACAACTACAATATACTATATTGACAGGGAAAATGAGTTCATGTCTATTCATGTGACACAACACTGGACTTTGTTCAGTTTCCATGGATTTAATGACTCAAGTACTGCATTCAATCTTTCTGGTTATATACAGCATGTGTGGTGGCCAGGGAAAACTCTACCTGGGCAAATTTTAGAATTTTTTTCCCCTATATACAGCTCTCAAACTGCAGGCTTTCCTGTTTCTTGTTTATATGGCTCTCAGTCACAACATTGTAATGGCCGATTGTATAACCCAATCCATATTATAATTATATATGCAGTACATAGCTGAGGTAAAACAGTGAAGCACAGCACTCATCTGTTCATGCTAACTTTGGTGCTGAAATAATCATCGATTCATTCAGTCAGTTCTATCAGTTGGTTTTAGTCATTAGACACACTGTCCTGTACAGAGTTTCTAAGCTAGAGGTCAACCGATTCATCTCTTTTTGACGATTAATTGGCATAATTGGAAATATCTGCAAAAATCCATACAGATAGTTTTTCCAGGTTGCGTCTGCATTGGAGCAGCTGAAAAGGTCTGCCATCAATTTACGGTACAAGAGAGGCCTCTAGAGGCGAATCACTGACTCCACGTGGTGTTTCTTTTGATGCACTGTTTTGCACGCTGTTCCTCGTTCATGTTAGTTTATCAAATTAGCCTAATTAAAAAACAAACAATACTTCTAAAGCATTTATTAACTTCAGTTAAAGTTAAAAACTGAACCTTACTGTAAAGCGTTACCTTTTTACGTAAATCCGTTTTTTATTTTGTAAGAAAAAGTACTATTGTACATGGAGTGTTTGTTTTTATCCAGTATCCATCGGTTGACCTTTACTCCAAGCTCTCTTCTCTGTTTTGATGACTTGATGGTGCAGGAGAATTGGGGATAATTTGAGACTTGGCACCTGCTCTTAACCAGATTAGGATTATGTCCATTTTGCTAAGATTTTTCAGACTTCGTTAAACTGGTTTATTAAATAACGTGATCTTTGCAGGCAGACACCAAGACAAGGCTAGAAAGTAAAGAAATATTTGTTTAAAAACATCCCATCTTGTAGAAAAAAAATATTTTGAATAAGTATATTTATATCTATTCAATCCAGAAGAAAATGGTTTTGCCCCTCTTCCAAAATTCAGCCACAGAGAGATCTGATCAGAGTTTTCCCGGGCCGTCTCACATCTACTAGAACTGAGTGAAAGGGAGTTTTTGGGGTGTGGGGAGGGGTTTACATGGTCTCCAAAGCGCACTTCATGGGCACTGCTCTGGAGTTAGCTGAGGAATTGAAAGAAGTCGTCTAAATCCGGAACAAAATAATGGGGATGATGGGAAGGAGGATGTACTGGAAATTAACGAAAGCAAACATACCATTGGTTGGGTGTCGCGCAAACGAGATAGAAAATCTTTTAACAGCAGAACCACGCGTGGCCTCTGAGAAAGAGAAACACAGGTACCTGAAATGTACAACAGCTAACAAAAAAAAGGGGGCTTACAAATAGGGGAGAACAAAGCAAGAGTTAATGGACATGCAGGAGAGGAAATCAGAGGGGTGCTTGTTTTAGTGAGTTAGATGTATCGGGGGTCTGTCAGGCAAATTACTGCAGCAAAAAAACAGCAGCTTTCCCAATCACTTTGTTTATCTGCTTTTCAAAATGGCAGAAGGATGTTATGAGGGAACAGGTTCAGCATTTAGAAAAGAATAACCAGCTATCCAATGGATTGTGCAATAAATACAAATTCCACCCGAACCATATCAGACTGCAAATATAATCAATCGGCCTTCATCGATATTTCAGCCCTCACAGTTTCATTACATTAGCATTTTGAACCCTTATCCAGAGCAACCTACAATTAAGCAGTTGAGGTTTAAGGGCCTTGCTCAAGCAAAGGCAAAGCGGGGATTCTAACTCAAGACTTTCCAATCCTAAGTCCAATGTCGTAACTACAGAGCTGCCACCTGCCTTGTTGGCTGTTCGTCTATATGGAAATGAGGCAGTTCAATTCTACAGTCCCAGGAAAAGAAGGAAAGAAGCCTAGATTTCTAGGTATGTCTACACAAATTCCATTTACTATGAGCAAATACATGACCAGACAAAAATAGAAAACCCCAATGAGATCTGTGCATATAACTCCATGACCAGAACATCAATCACCGCAAGATCGAGACCAACTTACTCTATAAGACAAGTCATCTTTGGTGTCAATAATGCTATAAGGAATGCAATAATTGAAATATCTACCATAACTTTATAATATGTACACACCCACTTTTGGTCCAACTTCTCTTTCCCAGAAAATATAAAACACTTGCATTTGCAAACACTTTAATCTACTGATAAAAACTCAAAGGTATTATTATGGAAGTGGGACCTAAAACTCTGGCTGGTTGTTTATTCAAATCATAAGGAATACTGTAACTCATGTCCTTTGTCCTTGGTTCAAAATTTAGACTAGGACAAGGTCCAAATTAGGTATTTTATTCTTGTTCTACCTTTTGGATATTAAAGAAGCTGGGCATTGCTGAGCACTGCAGTCTTAGGAAGCTAGTAAATTAAAAATAATGATTTTTGCATCCCAAAGCTTCCAGTGAACAACAATGAGGCCTTGGGAGTATTTAGGTATCCTAACTGTATCCTGTCTCAGGTTTAAATACGTTTGCCAAATAAATAAACAAATCATGTAGAATTTAAGTAAAATATTAAAAGCTGAATTACAAGTAATTTTTACTTAAATCTAATAAAGTCTTATTTTTAAATTAAATATTAGGTCTGATTTTTTTTGCATTATGTGTAACTTGGTTCCATCATTAAAAATGAATTTTTTACAACATTAAACAAAAACAAAATCATTTTACTAATATTAAAAACGAGAAAAAAATAAAAGAAATAAATAAAAAAGGAGCTTCCAGGATTCTGCAAAAGAGGGGATGATGGTTCACTTTTTTTATTTTTTAAGAACAAATGATGTGTGCGCATGTTTGCACATACCATCTAAGAAGGCAGAAGAGGTCAGCTTTTTACGGTGTGTGCGAGCATAATCTTGTAGGTTAGGGGCGCTGGAGGAACCTCCCAGCACCATGGTGCTAAACAGGCCAGCACAATGAGACCCTGATGGGAGTTAGAGAAGATACATAGAGCAGTCGTGTGTTCCAGGAGCCACACCTCGCAAACGCATGCAGCATGCACCTCTATGAGATTCTTGCCACATAAAGACTTGCGCAGCCTCGTTAAAAACATTAAAAAACATCAAATCCCATAATGACAGTAATGTCGTTTGCTCATGCTGCTCATGACAAACAGCTGCAACAGGAGAACGTTTGCTACTTGGTTTTTTTTCATCACTACAAAACATCATTTATGTAGTGATAAAGAAACAATAATGCACCTGATAGTACTATATGATCAGAAAACCTAGAGTGATGCAATACAGTGCAAAAAAAAAAAAAAAAAAAGGAAAAAAAAAAATCTGGGCAAAACTGCAATTCAGGACACAATGGCCCAAATATACCATACAGTTATTGTTTGATAATTCAATTAGACTAATGATTATTTAAAATGACGAACTACTAACCTACTCCCCCCCCCCCCCCCCCTAATGCCTTAGCATTATTGGATGAATGAATGATATTGACTAGAAATAGTATTTAACCCTTGTGTTCATATTAAGTCAAATTGACCCAATAAAATGTACAAACATTTATTTAAGAACAAATAAATACATGAATCCATACATACACGTATACTGTGTACACACACACACACACACACCTCAGTCAATTAGAATGTTGTGGTAAAGTTCATTTATTTCAGTAATTAAACTCAAATTGTGAACTCATATTAAATAGATTCATCACACACACACACTGAAGTAGTTCAATTTTGGCTCACATTTAACAAAAATGACAGTGGCCTTCAGTTCATCTGGGCAACAGTCCAGTTGTTTTTCTCTTTGGCCCAGGTAAGACTCCTTTGACATTGTCTGTAGTTCAGGAGTGGCTTAACAAGCGGAATACGACAACTGTAGCCAAATTCCTTGACACATCTGTGGTTGACCCCAGTCTTAGTGCATTTCTTGTGAAGTTCACCCAAATTCTTCAATGGATTTTGCTTGACGAGCCTCTCAAAGCTGCGATTCTCTCGGTTGGTTGTGCATCTTTTTCTTCCACACTTTTTCCTTCCACTCACCGTTCTGTTAACATGCTCGGGTACAGCAGTCTGTGAACATCAGCATCTTTGGCAATGAATGTTTGTCGCTTTCCCTCTTTGTGAAGGGGGTCAATGACTGTCTTCTGGACAGCTTTCAGATCAGCAGTCTTGCCCATGATTGTGTAGACTAGTGAAAAAAACTGAACATTTTAAAGCCTCAGGAAACCTTTCTGCAGGTGTTTTGAGTTGATTAGCTGATTGGCATGTCAACATATAAAAATTTTTGAGATTTTTTTTGGAGCTTTTTGTTAAATGTGAGCCAAAATCATCACAATTCAAAGAACCAAAGACTTAAAATACTTCAGTCTGTGTGCGTTGAATTTCACAAGTTTCACAATTTGAGTTGATGCACCTTTCCACGACATTCTAATTTATTGAGATGCACCTGTACACACACACACACAGACACACACACACACACACTTTTCACTTTCAAAAAATAAATATGTATTTCTGTTACATCCTCTACAGAATTATGCCACACACACACACACACACACACACACACACACACACACACACACATATATACAGAAAACTTTGAAAGTAAAACGTGAATATCAGTTATACAAACTGTATATTTACATACACACACAAAATTGTCAAAATGAACTCTTCAAGGTTACTGAGGTATTAAGGTTTTATTGGAGGCCCAAATCCAATATAAGTATGAAAAATGACATTCGATGCTAAAATGAAAACAGAACACAAGGGTTAAATCTACTTTATTCGGCTAAATGTGACGGAGCTGCACTCTTCTTTAACAATTAAATAACGCAAAACATTGTTCAAGATTATTCCAGAAGCAACGTCCGGAGCTGGAACTGAGCACATTCAACAGAAAAGAGAAGCGAGGAGTTGGCTTTTTTTCTTCACCAGATTTAGGTGGTAATCATACACAAAGGACATTACCAGCATGTACGAGAGAAACTGAGTCAGCACTGTTTTTGGGGCGGCTTTGTGGCAAAAATCTTGATCTAGAAAGATTCAGGCTCAGCCAATTTTTTTAAGGAGTATTAAGTTCAATTCCACATCACACCTTTAGTAATTAATCATTGGGTGCCAGAGGATCAGCAGAGAGCAGCCTGCATAAAAGGAGGCACGCAAAAGGTGCTAGAAGAGGAGCATCACACAGAGCAAAGAGTTGAAATGAAAAAAGGCACACGATATTACTTCATGGCTTCGCTTATTCAATCTTGGAGGAAAACATGAGCCCACGATATGCCCGAGAAAAATAATCAACAACGTATTACTTGAACAGCAAAGCACATGTGAAGAGCTATAATCGTTACAGAGTACAAGATCGACACCTAATTTTGAATTCTTTTTACAGTAAAAAAAAAAAAAAAACAAGCCGGCTTACCTATACCAGCGGTGAGCTTCTGATCAGGGTGTAGTCTGCCAGGCCTTGTGTGACTGTTGTTCTCTGAAAGGACCTGAAAAACCCCCCCCGAAAAAAAATACCAATATCAGCCATTAGATCGTACGAACAAACGGAAAGGAGATAACAGACTCCTGAAACCTTTGGCATGTAAGAAACAGGGCTTTTCCAGATTGCCAGGTGTTAATAAGCCACGTTACAAATGTTAGTATCAGGCAACAAGGGAAAAAAGACAACATGGAAACTCGTGCAACATCCTCATGGCCAGAGAGTCCATTCCGTGCGAGACATTCAGGACATTAACGTGCAGGATGAAGCACAAGACAAAAAGGTGAGATCGGAGATGCAGAGGGGGAAAGATGAT
This sequence comes from Silurus aristotelis, assembly GCF_946808225.1. Lineage (NCBI taxonomy): Eukaryota > Metazoa > Chordata > Actinopteri > Siluriformes > Siluridae > Silurus > Silurus aristotelis. The sequence goes on from NC_139591.1 coordinate 2,753,290, forward strand.
AGACATGGCAACAGTTTGCAGAGATTCCACAAATCAACACGCCACAACCTGAACCGAATAGGCACTTGAACCTGTGGTTGAAGAAATAAAAATATAAAAAAAACAGGGAAGAAGGGGAAGCTGTTATTTTTTTTTGTTTGTTTGTCTTTACTGTTCAGTTTCGTGCAAAACCAAGGCTTGGAATGGCTGGATCTTCTTTGATTGGACAGGAGAAACAGGAGAGAAGCATGTATAGGATACGAGGGACTGGGAAAAAATTAATAAATCAGAGCTACAGGTGGGATGATGGAAAGAAGTCACAATGGAGGGCTATCAAGCTGAACTTACACCTGCCATGGCTTACCTGAAGCTCAGAGAAACCTCTGAGCAGGAACAAAAAAACAAACTTTAATCTCTGTGGGTGTGTTTAAATAAACCAGACTAGACGTTATATATTCGGAATTTACTGTTCTTTGAAATTGTAGCTTAATTAATAATTATTCTAAGAATAATTATTACAATTGAACTATAATTTTAAAGAAAATGCCACACGGTAAAAAGATAAAACTTCAATCATGGCAAACTGATTTACAGCTCGAGCGTACATTTTCATGACAACCATTTACACCAAAAAAACAAAACAACAACTACACATTACGATTAATAGGGTCCTGAAATAAAAAGAATGTAGAGTTGTCACATTGTCAAAATCTATTTCTTTTAAGTTGAGGATGTAAAAACACAAAATATGATGCGAAATAAATGTGACATGATCTGCACACTCCCTACTTCATCAGCCACAATAACGACAGGAAAACTACTAGGATCTTCAGACCCTCTGATGGAGGAGTGTAACTGAAAAGCGATAAGCGGTGACAGACTTCAGCTTTGGAAAAGGCAAGTGCTGGAGAGGCTGGAGGGGGTAAAAAAAATAAATAAATCCCAAAAACAAAAAAAAACCCACAAAAGGTTAAACAAAAACACAAAATCGCACTGCAACCCAAAAGAAGGGAAGAATTTTTTTTTTTGTTTGGATATTGAAATGGAGCAGGTTGCAAAGGACAACTAATGAGAGTCAGCAGATGAATGAACAGAGTTACTGCGATGAATATGGAGGATAATCACGAAACAAAAATGTTTAATTCACAGTGCCTAAGCGGACAGCGTGTTCATGTAATTTTCTAGGAGAAAGCAGAGTGCAGAAGCCAGATATAGAAAAGGCTGAAGCTCGAACAAAAAGGAGAAAGTTACGCCTTTAAAAAACAAAAAAAAAACAATAATAATAATAAAAGCACTGTTAAGAAAGGATGCTCATGAGAAAGAATAGGGTGCAGCAAAAACGAACATAAACCACTTCACCAAAACATGTTTAAATTGCATGTTGCCATGACAACAAAAGACTTGTTTTAGGTAAGAACGAAAAAAAAAAGGAGGAGCCACACAGGCTTGAGAGTCAGATGTACAGACAGATGTATGTTCTGTGACCTGCAGGCAACTATTCAAATGACTAAACAAGTCAGGATTCAGTGTTGCACCACATGTGGGAAAGGAGGATTGAAGAAAGGTTGCAAGTTACAAACTAATAAACATGCACCTTTGACCCCAAAATCCTCCGCTGTTAGTCGACAATATAGGAGTTCATATGTAACTGGAGGAGTCTCAGAAGTTGGTTATTCAAACACCAAAAAAAGCCTCCTTTCTCTTATATTGCTTGGGATGGTATGAAAAAAGGCAAAAAGTCAAAAAAAAGTACTCTTTTGATTGATCTGCTGATTAGATGTCCTTGCTGACTGCTGTCAGGTTTCTTTGGTGCGCATGAACAAGAAGTTAGCGATTGTGAAGAATGAATTAAATTTGTAAAAACCTGTTGCCATGAGCCAAAAATACTGGATGTGAAAGCCAGTGATTTGGGGGAGACAGGGGAGGAAGTTATTTGGTCCCCTGATCTGCGTCTTCGACGCCCAGTACCAACACCACAGGTGTAATGTATCCAGGTACCAATAGACTCAGGGCTAGACACACTCAGGGGGCTTTCTTCCTGGAAGTGAGAGAGGGGGCAGAAACAGCACAGTCATGCAACGTTAACAACAGTCTAGCTACGAGTCCCATCAACATTCACAACATACGCCCTTTGATCTTGTAAGGAATAACAAACTAAAAAGAACAAAACGTACAAACAAAACAGAAAACGCATTGCACTCATACTTTGCCGGTAGAGGTCTTGATATAGTCTGTCTGCAAGGGGGACTAAAAAAAAAAAAAAAAAGACAACAAAAAAATAAATAAAAGAAATAAATCAAATTGGAACTGAGCAGAAGGAAAACGGACAGTTAACAAACAGCACATTTGCCAATATATGATTGTAACTGGTTTGGCGTCTAGGCTTTTGTTGTAAAGCTAAAATCTAGAGTCATCCTAGAATCAGAGTTTAAATCATAAGCCATATAGAGGAAACAAAAAAATTAAAAGCACACATAAATCCCAAAAAAGACAATAGTACTCTGAACGTAAAATAGAAAATGGAGCTAGTGCTACAGGTTCTTTGGTTTTTAAGCCGTACAGCTCAAATAATATGCTATGCAATGTAACACAACACACAGTACTGATAACAATACAATTTTAATACACAATTAATAAAATAAAAAAAAAAACTCATATGCTTTTCTATTTTGCTTCTTTGCAGACAGAAGTAGAGGTCGACCGATTTTGTTGATTAATCAGCATCGATAGCTGATTTCTGGAACTATCAGTTATCAGCAAAAATACATACCGATAGTTTTTCCGGGTTGAGTCTGTTGCTAAAGCAGTTGAGAAAGTCTGCTGTCATTATACAGTACAATAGCGGCCTCTAGAGGCGAATCACTGACACCATGTGCTATTTATTTAGGGTTTTTTTTGTTTTTTTATTCATATTAGATGTAACTTAATTTATTTGGAGTGTCACTTTTTTGTTTGTGTGGATGTGCCTTTTCTTTCCTCAATATTTATTACAATTAATAAAAATATTCATATTTATTTTATTTAGCACATTTTTATAATTCAGTACCTTTTTTTTTATATTTGTGTAAAAAAGTTCAGTACTATTTCTGAGTTATGTTTGTTTTTTCTTTATCCAGTATCCATAAAATAAAAAAAACGATCAGGTGATTAATTGTTTATCAGCAAGTAGGATGCAACCCAGCTCTCAGAATCAGTCGACCTCTAGGCAGAAGGGCAATTAGGTCATGTGACTGTTAAAATGTCATTAACATTCGACTAAAATGGGAAAAAAAAATAAAAAAAAATAAAGGAAAGGGACAAATAATCTAATAAGATATTAAATGTTACATAGCAACAAACTGTTCAGACAGAATGAGATCACTTTAGATACAGCCTAGCCTCCTAGACTTTCATGGAATTAGAAGCAAAATGACTTTTATTCATGACAAATACACATCTCAGGAATTAATAATATTATTACTATGAAATAATAATAATTATTTAACTTCTAAACACAGCATTATCTGCACAAAGACAAAATTCCCAGATGTATTCCTACATCCTTATGCTTTAACATTCCAGAGTAGAGAAACTACATGCTAGAACTCTACTTCATGTAGAACAAAAATGGTCAGATGATTAATTTCACCAGTACACCAGCAACATAATATAAGTTTTCAGTCAGTTTTATAAAATGATTTTAGCTGTTAAACCCTTTACATCTTTTCACAAAAAGTTTTAAAAAAACAGGGCAAAAGGACTTAAAACTCAAATGATTTAAACAGCACTTACTTCTACAGAGCCGATCTTTTTGGAGCGAGGAAGAGGGGACTTCCTGTGAATGTAGATCGGGTCAGAAACCATGGGGCGGAACATGACGAGGGCTCGATCCGGCTCGTCCCGTTTTATATTACTCGTCTCCTCGTCGCTGTCGTTCTGCAGCTTCTTTTTGGAGCCTTCGTTCTGAGAAGGTTATTGTTTGAGCATTTAGTTAGTTATCACCGTAGTGGAGAGACTGAACAAGAACAAGAGTGGGATGAGATGTTCTACATATAAAATTACTATTATACTATAAAAACAAAATATATACAATATAATATACAGCATAATAATAATTTATGTGATCATTTAAGGAAAGTCTGTGCTGAAATTCCTGATGTTTTCAGTCAGGTCATGTCTAACCTCTCTAGATGCTGGTCTGTAGCCAAATCCTGATGGCAGGTTTTTGTCCTCCTCACAGCCTTTTGCTCCTGGACTGAAATGCAGCTCCACATGAAAACGCTCCTCTGAAGATGGATCCTGAAACGACGGATCCAGAAATCTTTCATGTATAATGTACCAACCCAAACCTGGAGCTGAGAAAAGGGTGGACTGTGACGTTACCTTACTGGGATCCTCATACAGCATGATCACAATCTGGGTCATGTAGTTCAGCTCACTGACCACTTTCAGGTAGTCCATGGCTCTCTTCCACTGCTCATCTTTGGTCTCCTGTGTAAAAATAAAAGGGAAAAAAAGGGTTGGTTGCTGCTATAATTGGCTTTCATGCCCACAGGGTAATTTATTGCTTGCTGAAAACCGATTTTATTCACGGCTTACATCACAGAGAGCTCCATAGCGTAGGATGGAGAGGAACGAGTGCACGTGACTCTCACTGGTGAAGTAGAGCCTGGTGCGAACGTGACGCTCCGGAGACATGACTCCCCGGGAATAACTGCAAACAGACCACAGAGGAAAAGAATGGAACTGTTCTTTATGTGCAATTTAGTATATCATTTATTCAAATATATCAATTATTTAGAATATCATCTAAATCAAGATGGTTGATTGATTTTTTTTACTGGTTCAACTATTGCACAAGGTCCAGGTGACTAATTTATTCAATACTGTGGACAGTTTTATTGAGAAAATGTGAATCTTTTTGCTTTTACATTCAAACAAGTTTGTTCTAACTTTTAAAATGAGAAATAAAAGTGGATGCATGCTGGCGTGAGCTTACACTGGGTGAAGTTTGTTAACCGTGTCGTCGTCCTGTGTTCTCTGGAGGTCGGAGCGAATTTTGCGAATCAGCGGTGTGCAGTAGCCTTTGGCAATGTCCAGCTTCTCCGCTTGAGAAATACCATATTCCTGGAACAGAGAGATAAAAAATAAAAAGTTATACTGCAGTACTACCTAAAATGACAGAGTCAGCACTTTGGGCCAAGCTCAAACTCAAGTGCAGTGACCACCGAGTGCCATGTTCACCTGTGGAATGACGATATCAGCCAGAGCTTTCGAGAGCCTGTAGATCTCCATGGTGTTATCTAGCTTAAGCGAGCTGTTGTGTTGCACGTCGTATTTGATACAGTCATAGATATCTGGGATCTTGCTGATGTTGTAGCGTCCATTTTTCATCTTAAAGTCCTTTTCCAGTTTGGACCAGCGACGAAGCATCAGCTCCAGAGTCTCGCTGTGGTACAGCTGGATGTCTGAGAGAGAGAGAGAGAGAGAGAGAGAGAGAGAGAGAGAGAGAGAGAGAGAGAGAGAGAGAGAGAGAGAGAGCTCTAACACTTGCTGGATGAGAACCGAAACTGTTGTTCCTGTTGTTCAGTGTTTGTACCTGCTGACTTGGGGTCCTCCATCCTCTGCCTGATCTGCAGGGTTAGATTTTGGATGAGGGTATAAACTTTATCGCACGTCTTTACCGGGTTCTTGATCATCTGCATGGACTTCACGAGTGACGTACTGGTAGTGGGAGCCAGCTATCGGCAGAAAAACGACAAATATGAAAAGTGATGAGAATATTTTTGAAAGGTTACGAAGTTTTGAAAAGTTACAGAATGCTGGAAGATCCCAAGAACTATATTTCAACTGTTACAGAGAATAAAGAAAAGTGAAATGTATTTTCTCAAGGTTGTGCTGTGCTATACTAAAGAGAAACACCAAAGGCCAAAAAAAAAAAAATCCAACACTAAAAACGTCCAATCCAAAAAAAAAAGACCTTATTTCTCAAACTGTCATTTAGGGATAATTCCAAACCTTTTCGAAGTCTTCAGGGCTGAAATCTCTGTCCTTCTGCAGGATCTCATGAAGTCGAGCTTTAACTCGTTGTTGGCAGCTGCTCAGAGAGTCGCTGTCGCTGTCCAGCAGACCGTTCATGTTGGCACTTTTCACCATCTGCACCAGGATAGGGGTCAGCTCACCCTCCAGGGCCAAGAGTCCCTACAAGTACAAAATCATTTGTTGACATCAGTGACATAATACTTTTAACTTTATATAGTAAGCAGTATTAAATGGGAAACAGAACAGATTATACGTTTTCGACAAGTTCTGTAACCCGCCAACAGATGGCAGCACAAGGCTGCACGCACAGTCACAGGGAGCACCGACCTTAAGTCAGTGTGCCAAATGACATCGTCCAGTGTACATCGGGAGCTCAGCAACTGCTGCTATTCTGAACAAGTGCGTTAGCACGTCTACGATTTCATCTGTGGCGCAAAAAAAACAGATGATCCATGACGACAACACACCAGGTCACCGAATTCTCCTTACACAAGCGTTTTAAAACACAATTACCAGTCCAACACAGTAAAGCCAAAATACACATCATGGCCTGATAATCAACACGTGTGTTACATGAAAACATTCACTCTTTTATTATTGTATTAGTGCCCTGATTTCCTACACACTTTCAATGTACAACTGATACAAAACCTAAAAAATATCCAGAAAAAGCGTAAACTTAAATTCAAGTCCAATTAAAAGTGCAAGAATAATTATTAACGGCATTTGGTAGAGTGACTTGCAATGATCACATTCATACAACTGAGCAGCTATGGGGTTAAGGGCCTTGCTCAGGGGCCCAGGTGTAGCAGCTTGGTGTGCTGGGAATTGAACTCACAACCTTCAAAACCAAAATCCAATGCCTTAACCATTAACCACTTCCAGCTTTAATATCGATTTCACATACAGTGCTACAACAGAACGGCTAAAGCAGCAGGGCATGTAGCATTTAACAGGAGCAGACGAGTTGGAAAACCGCACCTTTGCAAAAGCGGCTGCAGTCATTTGAACGCGTCCCTCATCAGAAGCGTAGATCTTCAGATCATGTCGATATGTGCTGTGCAGACGCAAGAGGCCACAGCCAGGAAAACCTGCGTAGTCACCTGCAGGATAAACACGCTCGGTTTTATTCTAAAACAAAAGCTCTCTGATCACAAGAAACAGAAAAACAATCAATCTACCGAAGATCTGAAAACGATACATGTAAAAGATTCCTGCTTAATCAGCAACATTCACGTCACTTGGATTACTTAATTACATAAACAACTAATTATTGACCCTTTTCCAACACCAGGAGTTTAAATAGAAAGCGATAGAAGTTGTGCTTTTCCTGTGGCTATACCTTGTCCTCCAGGATACATGCACCTAAACGCCCGACCAAGTTCCTCTGCCTGTACCCTGCCTGCAGGAGTCAACTCTCCACCCCATTTCAGTACCAGGAGTAATGATGGGTCATCCCTCCGCACATCTAAAAAACACACACATGCAGAATTTTGTGATGAACATATAAGACACCATTATCTATTTGACAATCTTAAATACGTTTCTGTATACATTCAATTATTGGCAATAAAAGGAAAGTCTTACCCTCCTCTTCACTAGAGGTTTTTGGGCAGCCGTGAGGAAGATACGTTAACTGGACCTTGCGATTAATACCTGAAAAATGGCCATACCTAAAAAAAATTATTAAAAAAAAATTATAAAAGAAGACAAGAAAACTTGGTCAAAAAGACATGAAATATTAAATTTTTTTCAGTAAACTAATTAAATACGAAAATAAGATCTGTTTCAAGTTCAAGCTCCATCAAGAGGTGGCAGCTCAGTGGGTATAGCATTGGACTCTGTTTGCACCAAGCTGCCACTGATGGGCCCTTGAGCAAGGCCCTTAGGGGTGTCCCCAACATAGTCGAATCAGAATTTTCAAGTCCTACAACACCAGGTAACATGATTCTTCATAACATTTTAAAGCCACTATGTGCAGAACGTCACACAAAGATATAAAAGAAAATGTTAATTAATTAATTAATTTTGGGGTCCGGGGCAACATCAAAAACAATCTAATTTATTTACAGAATGAAATTAGAACAAAATTCAACTTAAATCTGTCATGGCAGTTGGATTTATTCACACACGTTAAAAATATTTATTAAAAGCTTCTTTCTTTTCGCACTTTTTATTTACATCATCATCATAATAGCCTGCGTATAAACCTATTGGGAGAAAACCAGTAGTTCTTTGTAAAAATCAGAAATTGATGTCAGTGATGGTTATGGAGAACTTCACTTACATCTCAAGGACCGTTTTCAGCTGCTCAAGTTTGGCTTTGCTTTCTTCAATTTCTGTATCATTATTCTGCCCAAGTTCAACCAGCAGCTGTCTGGCGATATCTAAAACTTCCTGTTGTGATGAAAAAAAAAAAATGTCAGGCAATGAAAATATCATATTCTACTTGCGCACATTTTGTATATAAAAGCTTCATTACCTGAAGTTGCTTTGGCTTTTTGAGTTTCAGCTTTCCACTTTTATATCCCTCGAACTTTTCAAAGAGATCGAAAAATCTAAAAGACGACACAACGGCCCATGTAAAGAATGTTGAACCATTTCAGTCCATAGCAGTGAAAACTATAGCAGGCGAGGGCACTGGTACTGTACGAGTTTATTTTAATAATTCTTAGTCAATAATGATTCTACCCAGAGCATCAGGAGATTCACACAAAGCACAAGCAGTACCTCTGATGTCGAACCTCCATTTTCATCTTCTGCTTCGGAGTTCGGTCTCCGTGTCGGATCACAGCAATTACACACCTGAGCTCCATCCTATTAAACATGACATACGCAGTTACAAAAACCTAAACATTCCAGAACTTGTAGTGTTTATTTAGACGTCGATTGATCGTGAACTTTATCACAAAATTAAGAAAAAAAACAGTACAGAATCATAAAAATGTGCTAAATACATATTAAATCTAATTATATAATTAATAAATACAATATAGCGCTGTCAGTGCATCTATATTCTCATGTCAAAACACAGCACGTGATGCCGGCAATTCGCCTCTAGAGGCCGCTATTGTACTGCATAATGACAACGGACCTTCCCAGGCGCTCCAGCCACAGACACAACCCGGAAAAACTATCACATATAACACATGGTAGAACAATAATCTAACTTGATAACTTGTAGCTCAAATTACTGTAAAAACACTTGCAAATGGATCATGGTCTAATATGTCATAGAAAAAATGTCAACAAAAGAACATACATTGTCCCAGAGGTGGTGGGGACTATTGGAATGTCTTCTGCTTCCAGTGGTATGGACCATGGAATCTGGAACTGAGGTGCTAGCTCTCGCATGATAATATTCCTGAGAAAGCAGAGAGAGATTACAAAAAAAATCATGGTAAACATTAATCCTGTCCCGGAAAATAATAAGAGCATATTTGAGATAAAATATGTGATTATCCAACTGTTCTTGGGACGAGCCGATTGTGGAGGTCTGCACCGGATTTCACACCTGATTAACTCAGAAACCCATCACAGGTGTGACCCCTATTAATCTGGAGCCCGGATCTCATCAAAATGCCACACGCTTCATGTTTGTACTGATTAAAATCCAGGGCCTCTGCACCGAACAGCTTTTTTCCTAATTGATTAAATAAATTCTGGAGACTGTTCGGGGTCAAATGTTCACAAATTAGAAAACATTTTGCCTGGTGTACAAGATCCAAATGTTAACGTGTTGGACTGCCAAAAAATTATAATCCTGCATCAACGTCCTGCTGACTCCAAGATTAACTTAAAAGCAGCACGGTATGATTTCAGGGAAAACAATTACAGACCCATGGACTTCTTTGTACTGAGAGAGAAGGAAAAAATAGCACAAGACCTTTTCTTTGACATCATGTAGCCAAAAGCACAAACTTCAGCTGATTATGAGTGAATAATCACATGAATAAAAGGTGAATCTTCTTTTCCAATTCTTTCCTGTCCATGATTATCACTGATGCACAATGATGCTTTTTTTCTGTTATTGAAGCACTTCGACCTCAAGCTTTGATGCTGAGATGCTTTTCTGCATTGCATTTGAAAAAAATCCTTAAACCAGCCTGGCCATTTTCTCTCATCTCTCCAATCTTCTCTTCCACCTACAGAACGGTCATTCCGAAATATTCCAACCAACAAATCTAATACCAATATCCATCCCATGAGATGAAGATTTTCCCTCATTCTGCTGTTGAAGCTCTGTATGATGTTTTACACTGCACTGATGCCACATGCCTGGATCCCTATTAGTGTTCCTATTAAAGTGGCCGGTGTGTGTACAAGCCAGGTTTTCAGTACTGTTTTAAGAAGAGACAGAACGTCCTCCATTTACAATGTAGTGGATGTGATTATGAGGGAAGAAATGTACATTGTTACATACCCCAGAATTTTGGCACAGTCGTCGTAATATTTCATGGAGTTCTTCACGAAACTGAAGCCATTCACATCACAGACGTACGATTGGCCATTAGCACGGAGAAGGTCAAACCCACACACTGTTTGCTGTGGGCAAAGAGAAGATAGCAACAAGAGAGTAAGAACGTCACTGTTTACAATACCATTAGGGCAACTGGTCAAGGTTGGTTCAGGTAGAGTGATATTCTCCCCAGGTCATGCTGTCCATATTCAAGGTGGAATACACACACACACACACACACACACACACACACACACACACACACACACACAGACACAGTATGTTCTTTTTTTTTTTTAAGAGTACTTTATTATCCCAGAAGGTAACTGTAAATATGATTGTGAAAACTACATTTATGGCATTTGACAGATGCCCTTATTCAGTTTAGGGCCCCTGTTTAGGGCCCCAGCAGTGGCATCTTAGATGTGATGGGATTTGAACTCACAACCTTTATGTTGTACTTTGTACTTAATTTTTTTGCACGTCTAAATTATATATGGGGTTTTTTTTTTTGGTTTGTTTTTTTAAATTCAAAAGATTTAAATTTTTAATTGTAAAAAAAAAAATGTTCTGCCCGTAAAAAATGTAATAACATATACTGTTATAGACTGTCGACTGTGCATTTCTTTGCACATTGACAATAAAGTTGAATCTAATCTAAGGTAATATATATATATATATATATAAAACGTAATGTAATGTAATATATTACAGGTGCAAATAAACTGACAGGACATTAATACTTGCTCATTATTGATACAAACCTTTGAATTGTAAACAAGGCGAAGATTAATATAACTTAATTAATAACTTTGAGAAAGAAATTTGAAAGGATACTTTATTATAGTTCATTTCTGCTATTAAACCAAAAAGGTTGTCTGTCGGGATCATTTATAAGTTCTGCCAAGGTATAATATGTTTACAGTAAAGTGTTGTCACTAGGGGTGTAACAAAATTCTGGTATCCTGGGAAAATATCATTTGACATAATTGTATTATGATGTTGCTGTAATGCCGTCATTACGAACAACACAAGGGGTGGTGCATTACTTATAGTCCTGAAAACAGATAAATTATCAACAACAAAAAAAGAAAAAATGCATTAATGAATTGTTTTTGACCTCAGTCAGCCGTAATATGAGTTTCACGCCTTGCTGGCACAAAATTATGCTTTGGCAGCCTTATGCTCTTCAGCTGGATAGATAAGAAAATTAATAGCTCCAAATACCAAGATATTTGAGCACAAAACCTTCTGTCCTCAGTCAAAAAAAATATGGCTTAGGAAAAGTCTAATCCTGAAATGGCCTGGGAGCAAAAGCTCAGACCCCAATCTCTCACACACACACACACACACACACACACACACACACACACACACACACACACACACACACACACACACACACACACACACACACACACACACACACACACACACACACACACACACACACACACACACACACACACACACACACACACACACACACACACACGATCCTGGGATAAAATTCCAAGGTCTAGATGTGTGAAGCTAAAAAAAAGACTTATTTTGTATTTAAAATGTTCAATATTTCAGTTTGTTGGACGATCACATTAAAGACTGAACAATTCTGAGATTTATCTTGTTATTATTTCCAGCTTTTATATTTCAAAAAGAAAATTCATAAGCGTGTCTACTTTTTTTTTTATATCCGCCGTACCTGCACTAAAAACTCAGACCTGGATTCCACTGTACGTTTACCTTAAAAGCGAGGCAGACTTTCCAGGCGATCAGTTTCTCTCTGGCGTTGAGGATGACAGGATAGCGCACCTCTTTTCCCTCGCTGTCTCGTTCCACTTTCCCGTCTAGGGCGGGGGATTTGCGGGCCTCGGCGTGAGCGTAGTCCGGACCCACTGTGTACACCTGAGGCGATATGTTTACACAAACGTGTACACAAACATGAATAAACAGGGGGACACATGCCGGGGAAGTCGTTCTTGCGTTTCTGTTTATGAACAGATGGAAAATCTGTGAGCAACCAGTCCTTCATGAGAGCATATTACACGGCTGCATCACCAGGGCACCGGTCCAAGTGCTGCTAATCTTGTCGCAGCACCAGACAGACACGCTGTGGAAACTTAATAATGCTTCAGAGCTGAAGGCTAACCTCAGCTCAAGGCAGCGTACCGAATGACCTTAAACGTATTACATTTATTACCTTAACGTCAGTCCCATCTGTAGGCATAAACTCTTCGTATATGTAAGAGCCGGTTTTCCGGACACTGCTCTCAGGGGAGTAGACACTACTTCTGCTGCCAATCTATAAAAATAAAAAAAAGAGCAAGGGCTTATAAAGACATCGCATCCCATCTGGATTATTGCTGTTGTATTCGAGTGTTTGCCTCTAACCTTACGGAAGAGCCTCTGGCTGCCCCCTCCTGCAGACGTAGGGTAGTAGATATAGACATTATGGTCCTCAGCACTCACTGGCTTCTCCACAAAAGGCTTCTGGAAAATTTCCCCATTTACCTCCACATGGTCCTCGCCCTCAACCAGGTTACATTCTGTCATCATGCACATAAACATATAATTAACACACAATAATAAGCAAGACATTCCCAACGCAGCGTTTTCCCAAAATCCCATGAAGTTATAAATTCCTCCCGAATTACGCCTGGGGGACTTCATATCTTGCTGCAGCGTGAGCTCTCGTGTTAATCCTGCACCATCCAACACAGAGAGCACACCTAATCTTCTTACACCTAAGATTAGAGGAATCTAATGTTTTCAGGTCAAATTCAGGTCAATTGAAATCTTATAAATCAAACAGCAAAAGATGGAAAAAAAAAAATTGTTAAAAAAATATTGTACATTTTAATAATTTTAATAACTTAAGTCAATAATGTTTGTTTTTCAATAGGCGCAAATCAGCATCACAGCTGGTAATATTGGATATTAAATGCATTAAATTTAATGCTGAAAACAAAAACATTTTAACATCAACGATTCTGTGCACGTTTGACGTTATACTGCACTCGTGAACTCTTACCCCGGGTTCTTATACAGACAGTTTGTACATTTCTGAACCTACTGCATGTAAAAGTGAGTGAAGACCAGAAAAAAAAAATAACGGATAAAAAAAAAAAAGGGGTTTTCTGCTGATAATAAAAGCGTACATCTTAATTTTAACAAACTATAAATATAACCTACCAAAAAAACCTGCTTCTATTTGCTTTCGAACAGTTTGCCCAGATTTACTGGATGTAAAAAATACATTTATTGCTTAATTAATAAAGAAATAAATAAATGTATTAAATACATCACACTGGGTAAGAAAGTAATGCAATATAGGTAAAATAGCCAGTTTGCCTTAAGGTGTCTAAACCCTTGCTAGATAAGTGTGATTCCTTCACACACTTTCATTTGCCTTCTCCAAATACACTCTTATCACTTTACTGCCACGAGATGGATCTCTCACCATGCCTTTAAACCAGGGTTCCCCAAACACCACTCGTGGACCGTTTGGTACCCGGTACCACACAAAAAAAAAAAAAATTTTAAATAAAAAAAAAAACGGCCCCAGACCAGACTGACACAAGTGATCCCACCCTTCCCCCTTAATACGAGACCCACATAACTCCTGCATGTGCACTGTGAAATCTGCCTGTTTATCCATCAAGGCTTTTTACGTCTCCACATTCTCAACAGTTCCTCTGCATGGCTCGGTACAAACTAAATTTATTAGACGTTCTAGAGCCTGTTTTGGCAATGGAATGCGATTCTCCTGATAATGACGTGCGCTCTGTACTCAAGGTCTTCTGCTTTGTTATGTGAATCTGTCGTTCACGGGATGTTTTTTTTTATTATTGCACCATTCTGAGCAAACTGCATGAAAGTCCCAGGAGCTCGGCAGTTATAGAGAAGCTTAAACCAGCCTGACTGGTATCAGTAATCCTGCCACGGGCAACATCACGTTTTATCCAGATTCTGTGGTCGGAGTGAATTTTAGTCCGAAGCTGCTGGCTTCATTTCTGCATGATTGTATTCACTGTTCATACCAAAGTGCTGCAACATGACTAGATATTTGCCTGGACGAGTGAGAGCACTCACTTTTCTCATCATACTAAAGAGAAAATTGAACAGAAAATTGCTTAAATTAAACAACTATTAAACACAAGCTTCTGCAACTGTGAGGTTTTTTTAAAGCAGTGGTCGGACGGCATCAGCTGTTTTTCAGACTACAATTCTGCGTGTCGAATCGGAGGCAGAGCTCATGGACAAGAAACAGAGGTACGATTGGCTATTCATCTTAGTCAACCAGCACACGAGAAAAAAAAAAACAGAACTGATGAAAAACAATGAGTAAAGAGGGAACACACAGACACTCATTCTTTCGCTCGTCTTCGAAAATTAGCAGACATGATTGAAAAAAGCTACACAAATCGGTTAGTGTTGATCGCAGCAGGTGTAAACACATTTACCAAATCCACCACGAAATGGAAAACAAGTCCAAGAAGTATTTACTCAACATCATCTCCACCGAGAGCTGGTCTTTGGGCTGGGTACAGCTTTTGAAGAAGAAAAAAGATCCACCTCCACTTTCTCACTAATGTCCATTATTTAAATAAACGATGCTGAAACACACCCCGAGACGTCGCTATGGAAACACACCAGACATCTGTTCACCAAAAAAAAAAAAAAAAAAAAAAAAAAAAAAAGGTTGCTGGAAAACCAAGAAACGGACATGTAGGTGGAGGGAAATGAAAACAGCAGCTGGTTGTTTTTGTGCCTGAAGTCTCATGAGAACAAACTCATCGCAGACTAGAAAAGAAAAAACAGAGAAAGAGATCGACAATGCATGACAGATGTCACCAGGGCACCAGTGCTGTTACCAGGGACACAGAATGGGTTCGCTGACCTTTATATCTGTGGGGGGAAAAAAACCTAAACCATGCCAGCATGGGAGAAATCGTATCTAAAGAACCTTATCTAGACTAGCATGTACTTTAAAAAGCAACTCTAGGGATGATTTGTTTTCCATCGTTTTGCAGGTTTCAAAATCATCAACAGGGACTGAGAGATACAGCTGTTGACTGTTGTAGGGGAAGTGGTGGCTCAGTGTTTAAGCCTATGGGTTACTGATGAGAAGGTTGGAGGTTCAAGCCCCAATATGGCCAAACTGCCACTTAACCATCTGTGCTCCAGTGGTGCTATAACATGGCTCCCTAACATCACAGAGATATATGAAAAAAACATTTTATGTAGATGTATTAGGCACCTTTACAATCACATCAAACTGTATAAAAATCTCTTTATAGAAACCTTCTGGTCTGGCTGGGTCTCTGTTCAGGACGGCATAGCGTGGAAGCTGGATACCCTCTGCCTTCAAGATCCGATACACTTCTCTCCTGTTCACCACACGACAGAGAATATGATAGAAGATATAAAGAAATATGAAGAATTTTCTATTCCAAAAATACACTTTATAACAATGAGAGACAGATTTGTATTTATTTGTTTAAATGTTCATGCACTTGTAAAAAAATAAATCAAAAAATAAATCAAAAATCAAAATAAAATCAAAGAATCCTGACAGTTATGGAAATAATATATAATACAAATGTCTAGAAAACACGTCGATTGCTTTGTTTTCCGTAAATGACACGGCAGCTGAGATCCTCTAGCGGTCCTCCGCCTCGGCTTAACAGATAAACAGATCGTAATTACGTTACGCACGACTGCAAAGACAGATGTTCTTAGCGTTCGACAAAACCGAACGGTTTCTCAGGTTCAGCCTGTCATAGGGTTTTTAGCAAAGCTCATGTGCAATGAGGCTTACCTGTCCTGAATGCAGTACTGCAGATCCAGATCATTGATCACAAACGGGTTCCTGAGCTTCTCATAAGCTACAGCTTTGTCTAGCGGAAATCCTTTAAGAAGGAAAGAGATAAGTCAGACAATGAACTGTTGACACGCCATGCATTTGTAAACAATTACTCAGAAAAAGCATGAAAACTGTATTGGCATAAGGATGGAATAATATGACTTATTGGTTCCTACACTGATCAAAAACACGAAGGTCCACAAGATTTCAACATTAGTTACCACATGTTACTTTGTACATTGTATAAAGCAGAGGTTCCTAACGGCCGGGTTGTAACTAGAGGTCGAACAATTATTCGGCAAAACCTGTGAAATGGTTGACCTCTAGTTTGAACCCCCAAGGAAGAGTTGCTCCGGGGCTGCAAAAAAAGACTAAAAGACTATTATTTATTGTGCATTTTACCATTTAAAAGCTATTTACATAAAAAAAGTTGATTTCCAAAAAATATTATTTTTTACACTTTCGTCTGCTCCCGTTAGGGGGCGCCACAGCGGATCATCCGTCTCCATACTATTCTGTCCTCTAGATCGGAGTCTTTCAAACCAACTACCTACATGTCTTTCTTCACCACATCCATAAACCTTCTCCTTTTCCTTCCTCTTTTCCTCCTGTCTCCCGGCTCGTTCTCAGCATTCTCCTACCGATATACCCAACGCCAGTTCTCTGCACACGACCAAACCATCTTGATGTCTCCAAAACGTCCTACCTGAGCGCTCTCTCTTATAAACTCATTTCTAAATAAACTAATTGTGTGTTTATTCGAACAACACTTGACCATGGTGTAAAAACGGTTGAAGATCTCCGATACAAAGCGACGTGTACTCACATGACACTGAAAACCAATCAGAATGCACCAAGCACCAAGTCACCAATCTTTGAGAAAAAGTGCTGGAAACAGTAAATCAATCGCTCGGGTAAATGTTTACTTCCACAGACATGCGGGTGATGTTTGTATTTCATTGCCATTCACCAACTCAGACAAGCATAGAAAAAAATGCCGCTACGGAGTATAAAAAACATTTGCTATCTCCAGCTAAACCTCTGAATAAAGAACTAGCTGCTCTTCGTAGCTGTTTCTCAGGAGCGCACATCAAAAACTCGTCTCTACAACATTCCACAGGTACGTCATGGCACCACACTGTAAATGTAAGCAGTGTGCGAAAGAACTGTGCATGTGTGTGTGTGTGTGCAACACAAACATGACCTCACTCACCTTTGGAGTGGAATGAGATAAGACAGTCGCACAGAGGCCAGTTCTCCACAGGCTCGTTGAGGATGACCTCCTCCTCTAACGTGACCACTGTGATGTATTTGAAGAGGCAAAGGCGCTCCAGGATCTCCTTCATCGGCTTCGATTTGGACTTTTTAGCCAT
Organism: Silurus aristotelis; assembly: GCF_946808225.1. NCBI lineage: Eukaryota > Metazoa > Chordata > Actinopteri > Siluriformes > Siluridae > Silurus > Silurus aristotelis. Next base: position 2,770,988 of record NC_139591.1, read on the forward strand.
GGCACAGATTCCCACCACGATCTGTCTCTCTGGAGGCTGGCGGGCGAATGGAACACGGGCATTTAGTGCTCGAATCCTTCCTGCGTTTCAAACTCGGCAGCTGGCAAAACACCCGAGAGGTCAGGCGCTGCCGTCTGCTCTACAGCCGACATTATGCAAAATAAATTCCTGGCATGCCGGCTTGGATTTTAACAAATGCCTTCTTCGATGCATAAATCAAGACTGAAACGACAAAACTAGAGGTCGACCAAATCTTGAAAATGTGCAAATGTAATATAAATATAGGAAATATATATATAAAAAAATAATTAAGGAAATTAAAAAGACATGTAAACAAAAAGTAACAAACAAATAAAAAGTTACATCCAAAATTTATAACAAAAGCCAATTTAAATAAACAGCATGTGGTCTCAGTGATTCGCCTCTAGAGGCCACTCTTGTACTGTATAACACAACCCGGAAAAACTATATCGGTATGGATTTTTGCTGATAGCTCCAATAATCAACTATCGGTGCAGATTAATTGGCAAATCTGACGAGTGAAAATAACCACAAAAAGGAGGAGTTCTCTTAAAGCCAATTCCATTTCAAGTTGGAAATTCTGAAAGAGTTTGAAATTAGAATGTAAATATGAAAAGTATTCCATTAACTAGGTGTCACACTACATGGAACAGGATCATGAATAAGACTAAAAAGACGCTTTATTAGAGGTGGACAAATCAGTAGCCTGGTTGCTCAGGGCAATATTTCATGTCTGGATTAATCAGGTTTTAAATCAGACATGAGAGCTAAAAATAGCTGGAATTCTCTATGGAGAAAAAAATAAAAATAAATAAATAAAAGTCTTTTTTCCTGTCAGAATAAACTGCTCAACATGGGCTTGTGAGATTGTGTAATATTTTTCCTCAGCAGCAAAATGACAGATGTCTCGTCCAATGAGAGGCAAATATTTTTTTCACAAAATATACCTTCCTTTTCCGGTTAGTCTGTGTTTTTTTTTTATTTTTTTTATTTGTTCATTTGTTTTGCGCTTCGCCACTGCAAATTATCCTCGAACAAGGTACGCACTGTTTTTTTCCCCATTCCAGATAAAATCATATGACTGGAAAATCCAATTTTCCACTTATGAATTACATACCGAGTCGTACTCTTCCTCATCCGCATCCTCGTCCTCCTCCTCGACGTTCTCGTAGAGGCAGTCGTAGCCCAGCACTCGGCCCGGGTCCAGCAGCTCTTCTCCTTCTCCATCATCCGCACCGACGAAGAAGCGAGGGTGATCCGCATCCTCGTTCTCCGACATATCTCCGAACCACGGTGCCAAACCAACCCCCTGTGCTGTACCCTGCCCTTCGACCCAACAGGGCAGGACGAGACTGGAGCAACTCCCAGCGCCAGTTCATAAGCAGTTAAGGTTAAAAGGGCTGCGCAGCCGATCCTCTCCCTCGTCCCTGTTCTTCACAGGCAGCCATCAAGATCTTCTTCACCTTGGTGATAAAAGAAAATGGAGCGGAATGAAAATCTGAAACGTTCTGCCCTTAAGGGCAATTGAGAAGACAATTAAATGTATCAAGAGTGACAGTTCCCAGAATCTATTTCAGAAAAGGGCTACGTAGAAATTCTCCTCAATTAGGCACGAGGGAAAAACAAATCCCAACCGGAAAAGTCTTAAAAAATCCAAAAGCAGGAAAATGAATACCTGAGGAGTTACAATCTTAATTACAATCAAGATGTAGAGCAGCTTCGTGGTTATCCCAATGCATCTGCAGTGAAAGATTAAGTCCAAAAAAAGCAAACCATAGGCACCTTAACCGAAGAGATAAACTCCTCGAGACGGCCTGAGGAAGAGCGCTTGAGAAGATCTATACCCACCAGGAATACTCATCCTCACCTGGGTGATACCGGATCGCGTGATTATGAGGCTTAACTCTTTTTTTCATCTCTCTAACAGGACTGGAGTCGGTGCTAAGTGTGTTCAAAAAGTCTTCAGTAAAAGCACTGAGGCACTTCAGACTACAGTGTATCATATTGCAGCTCCAGGATTCATGGAAAGCACTTCGGGAACTTAATCTGTGCTCATGCTTTGGACCAAATCCTGAGATTTAATCCATCTGAGTAAAGAAGCCGAATCCTCAGACCTACCGCTGAAATCCAAACTCAAAGCACTAATGATTATCGAAATGCAGGCACGGATGGGGCACAGATTTTCTGCGACTGATGACACTGACCATCTGTGCCTGGCACCCATCAGTCCCACAACATGCCAAGAAGACGAAAAGGGAATGGATGGAGAGAAAAAGACAGAGCGTTTGCCATGCGGTCAACATACAACATCAAAACATGCCTGAAATATCAGTGCAGTCTGCTCTCAGATTTGAATTCCATTTGTTTAGTGCATCATCAGCAACCCACAGAATCCTGACCTGATCTCAGTCAATCCTCTCTCTCTCGCTCTCTCTCTCTAAGACAGTCCCCATCAGCAGTTAAGGCCAAGAGGGGTTAATCCACAACCCCACCAAGCTGCCAATCTGATGGGCCCTTGAGCAAGGCCCTTAACAATATCTTCCAAGCCCAGATTCCAGACATGTGAAAACCTTTCGTGAATTTTGCTTTAATCTTTCTGATCTAAATGAGGAAGTGAGGCTGTGCATCGGAGATATGAATTTAACTGTGTTAACAACACACACACAAAGCACTAGAATCACAATCGAAGACAGTGCAAGGTGAACGAGTGTGTGTTTAGAGCAATTCTCTCTCTCTCTCTCTCTCTCTATCTATATATATATATATATATATATATATATATATATATATATATATATATATATATATATATATATATATGTGTGCATCAGTGAATACAGTGCAAGGTAAAATTGTGTGTGTGTGTGTGTGTTTGTTTACAGCAACACACACACTAATCACTATCATCACATGTCAAGGCTATATTAAGTATGCACTAGTGGATACAGCATGTACCTGTGTGTGTTAAAAGCAATATAACAGGCATATAATCATGCTCTATTATGCATGCACAAGTGAATACAGTGTAATGTAAACTCGTGTGTGTGTGTGTGTGTGTGTGTGTACTGTACTGACTTCCTGCAGCCCAACCTGCCACTGCTCTCTGCTTGCATGCTCTCACGGAGTTATAAACACCATCCAGCTCCTTTGACTTACCTTCTGATGTTTTCTAAGCAGGCTTCAGGGTTTTATTTGTATATATTCTTATATATTTCTTGCCACTTTTTCGGAATTCCGACTTCCCAGCAGTAACGCTAGCTGGGTGAAACCCTGCAGCAGGCTAGCACGAGGAGCTGAAGATAAATGTGTAATAGAGCTAGCGTCAGTTAGCCAGCTTTCAGGCATAACTTCGCTATAAACTGCTTAATATAATAAATAGTGATGATCATCATCATTTAAAAAATAATCGTAAATCTGCGGTTTCCGGATGTGTGATCAGTTTCACCTGCGCGCGACTACAGCTCAGGCACACGCGACTTTTCAAAGCGCCGCATCATCAAAGCGAGACGGTGAGGGGGGGGGGGACGACGACGACCAGTGACGTCATGTTGCAGAGGCGTGGCTTCGGACGCGAAGACGGAAACAATATTGAGACAATAACAGCAGTAAATCTGTACTGATATACAAACTACACATTGGCTACTCTAAAATATATCCAAGTTTCTTTTCTGGAATAATGTCCCTTTAGAATTTTATACTAAAATAGTTGCTGCAATGTGAGGGGTGCACTTACTTTTGTGTGATATATAGATATGTACAGATATAGTATAGATACTATTCATATTCATAAGTCAGTGTGCCAAAAGATCAACATCTGGAGCTGTGCAACTTGTGTTATTCTGACAACATGTGTTCCCACGTCTACTATTCTGACCACCCAGAATATGCCCACCTTTTGCTTTCATGACAGCTTGGCCCACTCTTGGTTTTCCCTCATCAAATTCACAAAGTATTCACTTGGGATCGTTGTACTAAGTGCAAACCAGATGCGATGGCATCATCTCAAACTATTACATTAAAAAATGGACGCACACAATTGTGTAGAATATCATTTGACTACTGTGCACAAAGCACTCCCTATAAAGGCACATGTTAATCTGGTAACAGAAACGTGAGCGTCCTGACCAAAGCCCTGACCTCAACCCCAGTAAACACCTTTTTTGGGATGAACTGGAATGCCAGAGATCAGTGGGGTTGAGGTCAGAAGCTCTGTGCAGGACACAGGAGTTTTTCCACTTCCAACTTTGGCAAACTGTGTCTTCGTGGATCGAGCACACTCCAAAATCTAGTGCAGGTACATTTCGCTTGTCACATGTACGTTAACCATGTATGTGAAATTCTAACTTGGCATATCCCAGCAATGTTGGGAAGCTGGGGTCAGAGCACAGGGTCAGCCATGATACCCCTGGAGTACACAGAGTTAAGGGCCTTGCTTAAGGGCCCAAGAGGGGTAGTAGCTCAATGGAGGTTATGATGATGTTTCATTCTAAAATGCTTGTAACCCTCAAACTGTAATATGAATCTCTCTCTCTGTATATATATACTGTATATATGAAACTGTGGGAATGTTCTATTTTATAGAAAAAAAAATGTATAGGTTTGAATTTGAGGGTCATAACACATTTTAAAAAAGTTGGGACAGGGCCATAATTCCCACTATGTAGCATTACTTTTTCTTTTATCATCAGTCCATATACGTCTGGGAACTGAGGAGACGAGTTTCTGGAGGTTTTGGAGAGGAATGTTAATACATGTCTGATCCAGGATTCTAGCTGATCAACAGTCCTGGGTCTTCTTTTTCTTGTTTTTCATTTCATAATACAAGAATTTTCAACTGGTGAAAGGTCTGGACTGCAGGCAGACCAGTTCAGCACCCAGACTCTTCTTCTACAAAGCTATGCTGTTATAATAGATGCAGTATTTAGTTTAGCATTGTTTTGCTCAAATATGCAAGATTTTTAATGAAAAAGATGTCATCTGGATTAAAGCGCATGTTGCTCAAAAACTTGTGTATATCATATTAAATTGGTGGTGATTTTTCCTTCTATAGGAACTAATGCACTTCCACATCATCAGAGATGTAGGCTGAGCACTAAAAACAAGCCGGATAGTCCCTCTCCTCTTTAGCCTGAAGGACGCAGAGTTACTGGTTCCCAAAACTTATTTTAAATTGGTATTTATCTGACCACAAAACAGTTTTCCACTTTGCTACAATACATTTAGAGAAGTCATGTTCACATTCAGTGTGGTTTCTTCTTTGCATGATAGAGAGTTCACCTGAATTTGTGGTTGAATCAGCGAACTGTGTTTACAGACAATTATTTATGTTAATGAGCCTATACAGTGATTTCTATTACAGAATCATGCCTGTTTTAAATGCAGTGCCCCAATATTGATTTTCGCCCCATGTGAACAGATTTCTCCAGATTTTCACAATCTTTTGATTAGATGCACTATTTATACCCAACAATCCTACTGAACAGTTGCTTATCAACTTCATTAGTTACATGTTCCTCTAATTGTATAAATTCAATACGTTACTTTTTCCAAACTTTTGTTGCCCGTCCCAACTTAATTTAAAAAGCGTTGTAGCCACTGAGTAATTTGTTTCCTTCAAATTTCAACATCTTGATCTATTATCTGTTTTATTGTAAATAAAATGTTTTATGAGATGTACAAATCATTGTATTCGGTTTTTATTAACATTTTAAAGTGTCCCATAGATTACACCATTATATTACAATAAAAATTCAATATATTTTTTATACTGTATAGACTTTCATATGTCGGAAGTCGTTCTATAACTTTGCATTTAATAGAAAAGTTCTGAAACTTGCAGTCATGATCTGTTTTCTAGCTCTTCAGGGTGAAACGTTGATCCGTTGTTCCTAAACATGACCACTAGATGGCGGTGTGTGGCCGAAGGAACTTCACCTGATCAGAATCCAGCTGTTACAAATATACAATTAAAAGAGAAGACAACACACTAATAATAGCAAATAATAAATACTCACGATTAATGTCAGACTTTACAATTACACATTTCTGCTGATAAAAACTATTTACTACTTTACATTTTGACATTTCCAGGTTCCAGCTTTTACAGCAAACATTTTTTTTATTTGGTACTATGTCCTGAAATATCTCAATATCCTAATTTTTTATGGTTTTTAATTACACATTATGTATTGTGGGTTGGTAAGAGGTGCAACGGCCCACATTTCTACCCGAGGAACACACGAGCAATGACAATAAAGAGAATATAATCATTTATACGTTAAAAATAACCATTAACATGGAGAAATGTCACGTCTCCAGGCCGAACACTAGAAGCGTTAGTAAAGATGCAATAGATTATAATGAGGGGATCTATCTATCTATCTATCTATCTATCTATCTATCTATCTATCTGTCTATCTGTCTATCTGTCTATCTGTCTGTCTGTCTGTCTGTCTGTCTGTCTGTCTGTCTGTCTGTATCTGTCTGTCTATCTATCTGTCTGTCTGTCTGTCCACAAATGACAATAAATAATTGTCCTAATGCAAGATCTAATAATTTAAAAAAATAGAATAATGCAAATAATTCTTAATTTATGACATTTTAGTGTGTGTGTGTGTGTGTGTGTGTGTGTGTGTGTGTGTGTGTGTGTGTGTGTGTGTGTATGCGATACATGAAAGAAGAAATACAGTAATTAATCTGAAAATAGTGTCAGAAAAGGTACTCTGCTGAATAAAAGCAGGAAGAAGCCTAATATGGCTGTGTGTTTATTACTATAATAACTTTATATTTTAAATTTTATAACTGTAATATTTTAACTACCATATATTTAAGAAGAAACACTACATTTTTCCAGCTCTATCTATCTATCTATCTATCTATCTATCTATCTATCTATCTATCTATCTATCTATCTATCTATCTATCTATCTATCTATCTATCTATCTTTGAGTCTATAAATAAGTATCCTGTATATTCTCATTTCATAGTGCCTCTCTAGAATACACTGCTGTATATGTTTCTATCCAGTAGGATTTTAACCTTCACATCATGTGTTTTCGGGGTCAACAGTATCAACCATACGGCCTTCAGCAATCAGCCACGTAGCAGGCTTTTTTATGTCCTATGTTTGGATGGACAGAAAGCGCATTAGTCAGAGCTCGCAAACCGCATCTGTAGCAAACTGCACAAGCTGGAAAATATCCGTGTGGGGGTTAATAGCTGTGTTTTCTCTCCACGATGGCTGAATTAGGAATTGATTTGGTTTCAGATACACCTACACGAAGATTCACAAGACAAATTTTTTTAAGAAAAGCTGAGAAAAGGTCGCAAAAAATAGCTTTTTAATGAACCGTTTATACTTTGACGTTTTCTTTGGTGTAGAATTTGCACGCAATTTGCTTTCGTTTCAAATCCTCAGCAAAACAGCAATAAGGGAAAAAAAACAATGCACAAAAACCCAAGTAATTTTCTGAGGTGAATATCGATGCTTCTGCTAGAGATGATGTATGCGGGCGGTGCAGTTGTGGCTCCAGTGAAAGGAGACGTGTTGAATTGTGTTCATTGGGTTTCTTGCTTTATTAATGACATTTATTCTCACTGTATGAGATTCATGTTGATGATGGTATTACGAGGTGAATTGATTCAAGCAGGACACCAGTGCATTCAGATGTCAGTTGTAGTGAATCATTCCAGCAGTTTGGTGAATTCTCTGATCGAACACACATATTTACTGAAGGGAAATAGTTAAAAAATATATCTTTCTGATCACTAATTCATTTTGCAAACCAAAAAAGATACTAATAAAACAAATGACAAAGTATTAAAAAAGCAGAAGCGGAAATGAGCGATGCTTTGCAGACACTTTATTACACAAATAACATTGTTACTGAAAATAGTATTCTTGCGATAAAACCTCATTATGTCACAACAAATATCAGACACGTCTCACATCCTGCTTGGAAAATGTTGTAAATACAGCTTTGGACACATTTTAATATTTAATAATAATAATCCTCTTTTCTTTTTTTTTTTTCTTACTTTTCATTGAATGCGGCACGACGTAAATCAAAATACAGGTGGACGATAGCAGCGCTTTGAAGAAAGTGGCACGTCTGTAGTGATATAGGTGCTGCAGAAGGCAAAATACATCATTAAAAAAGGCACAAATGTACAAATAAGAAATGAAACATCTGCCCCAGTTATGTAAAAAAAAAAAAAAAAGAACTAGTGTTATTAAGATAAATTATCAGCATCCATCTGTCAAATTAAAATGAAAAACAAATAAAAAAAAACGACTCTACATCTTTTTCCTCTTCTATTAAAAATAAGCATAGAGCTAAATCCCCGAATCTACCAGTGTTTGCTCCTCTATGCGTCCGCTCCCTTAAAATCATAAATTAAAGTGGCAGTCGTATATCGTATTAGAAAGAGAAAAATATTTCTGCACAAATAAATTAAATATATTGGCAGCCAATGCGTATAGTTACATATAAGATCGCAGTACATTATAAGGGTTTGAGCACAGACGGAAAAGGGGGCAGTCCCTCGACCGGTCCATTAGGACGAGGAAACAGGGGGAGGCGGGGCAGAATATTCCTCGTTCTCAGAGTCGGTGGCGTCCTCGTCATCCTTCTCGAGGTCGCTGCCCTCGGTGCTGAGACGGTCGAAGCCCTGCCGTGTGTAGCCTTTGTGGGTTGCGAAGAAATTACCCAAGTTTAAAGTCCCTGCAGCTTTTCCTGGAGAGACATTGAAGGAACGTTAAAGCGGCGTGCGGAGTTTCAATGCAGTCGGAAGATGAAAACGTTAAAACACACACACACACACACACACGAAAATTCTGCTGGCTGATGGCAAAAAAAATAATAAATAGAGCCTAATTTTTGAAGAAAAATGGAGCCCTCGGAGCGAAGCTAAGGATCAGTGAGTAAGTAAATAGTTTCACATCCGAAAAATATTTAATCGAATTTGGCAACATCTCGTTGGATTCCTCAAGGCAAATTTAACCCAAACACCAATTTCAATTATTGAGCAGCAGCAGCAGGGATGGAAAGGAGGGTGGAACACACACACACACACACACACACACACACACACACACACACAGAGTAAGTGTATTCTAGAAAAAAAACATTAAGACATTATCAAAAGCCAATATCAATGATGGAGAGCACGATAGACCCAAAAGACTTATAGGGAATTGTTTTTATGGAGTTTAAATAATGGAATTTATTAATACAAATATCATTATTAATTATAAAATGAAGTAAAATCTTAATAAAGTGCAATACAGAAAGTAAAGAATGCGGTGATCTTTAACCCCGCCTCCTTTTTTGAGGTCATAGGACACTTCAACCAATTAACAAGCAGAGAAACTGGGCACAGGCTGCTGCAGAACTGTGTACTGTACAGTACGTGTGCTCACTATACAGGTGATACAGTGTACTGAATTCCTACGAAATTACACAATGTCACGGTTTTACTGTATATATCAATCAGTGTTTGACTCTCAATCAGTTTTTCTGGGTTGTTTTGGAGCGTTTCTCGAAATATTCTTAAGATTTGAAAACCTGTTAGTGTGTTTCTCGAAACAATTTGTACAAACAGCACAATACATTGGATTTCTTGCAAAAGCCTGAACTCAAATGGAAGTGTTTGTGTCAGTGAACATCTCATTCCCATCAGAATGAACATTTATTTTGTGATTGTTCACAAATAAGTTGGCGAAATGTCAAAATGTTGTCGGTATGATGGCGCACGGTTTCAGTGTTTCCTGATGTAAACTACGGTTTGGATTCCAATGATTAAAAATGGCTGAATTTCTTCTGTGTGGCATCTATTACTTTTACTGTAACCTACTAGTGTTCGTCCGTCACCTGGTTGATTCCTGCCTCATTTTTAGAAATTGGAAATTCTGTGTTCCGCTCTGTCTGTCGGCAATTGAAGGTTCAGGAGAGTCACCTTTGACCTGTTTTGGAGAACTAGTTGATCATTGGTTGATTTGATGCCATTCACTCACCTTCGATCGTTGAATGCGTTCAAGATTCATCTGCTCAATTCATCAATTCAAGACTCATTTAGAAAAAAGTTTAATAGAAATTGAAACAGCAGACACGTGTGCACAATCAAATAAATAAAGGTACCAAAACATTTGCTGTCTGTCTGTCTGTCTGTCTGTCTGTCTGTCTGTCTGTCTGTCTGTCTGTCTGTCTGTCTGTCTGTCTGTCTGTCTGTCTGTCTATAAAAGTCTGTATACTACATGCCTATAATCTCTCCTTAAATCGCTCTTCTTACAGCACCCCCACTATATTTAAACTGCAGTCAGTCAACCATCTGCTCATCTCAACGTTGCATCAGATATGAAAGTCATTTACGGACGATACTGTATCAATTGAAACATGCTAATGCTCGTCAATCTCGTTTTTTTATGAATTACAGTTACTCGATCTCTCAGTATCGTCTAAAAGTGCCTTCGGGGGATTTTCTGCTCCAGATCCGTGCCATCTGCAGTACAGTTTTAAGGACTCGGCCTCTTTCGATAAATGACTAGTGCTTAGTCATCGAGACGGGAGTCTTTAACGTCTTCACGTCTCTGCAGCGCTGCAGACTCGATGGCACAGAGCCTCTTAACTAAACTGGGAAGGTTTTGCTCATGGCTTATAACTGCAGATGTTTTCATCAAGGGACTGTCACACTCTCACGCTCTGCCCAGACGCTCCGCCCAGACAGAATCACGCTCTGCCCAGACAGAATCACGCTCTGCCCAGACAGAATCACGCTCTGCCCAGACAGAATCACGCTCTGCCCAGACAGAATTACGCTCTGCCCAGACACTCTGCCCAGACAGGATCACGCTCTGCCCAGACAGAATCACGCTCTGCCCAGACACTCTGCCCAGACAGAATCACGCTCTGCCCAGATGCTCTGCCCAGACAGAATCATGCTCTGCCCACAGAATCACGCTCTGCCCAGACGCTCTGCCCAGACAGAATTATGCTCTGCCCAGACAGAACCACGCTTTGCCCAGACAGAATCACACTCTGCCCAGACAGAATCACGCTCTGCCCAGACAGAACCACGCTCTGCCCAGACAGAATCACGCTCTGCCCAGATGCTCTGCCCAGACAGAATCATGCTCTGCCCAGACAGAATCACGCTCTGCCCAGACAGAATCACGCTCTGCCCAGACAGAAAAGAAAAGGCTGATTTATGGAATGTGGTAAATGAATGTACCAAAAGATTCGCCATTTGATCAAAGAGACGAGAAATAGTTTTTACGATGTGCACCAGTGACTAAATGAAGGTTGACCAAGTAGTTTTGAGAATTTCATTTCTGATCTGAGAAACGCTCCAAAGCAACCGAGAAAAAACTGTAATAAGCGAAACCGATTAATCGGTCGACCTCTAGAGTTTATATGCACAAAAGATGACAAGAGAGAAACTGAGACTCTTTCAATTACTATAGTTAAAGCATGATTCCCACCCACCTCTGAGTTTACCCAAGATTCCTCCTGATGATCCTGATGGTTCCAGTTTTACCTCATGGCCATCTTGAAATGTGGAGGGAAAAAAAAACCGAGACGTATTAGAACCAGATCAAATGAGGCACACAGAGGCTGGTCATTAAGTATCAATTGTGTCTATGATGAATGCGATATTACTACAAGACCAAATCTGTAACTAGAATACACTCTTGATGGAAATTCATGTTTCTTTAACATTAAATATTGCTCCCATTCAGAAATCCAAATTGGATTGGATTCGAGTAGGTGCTTAAAGACTTTGAGGATGATCAAGACTCGGAAAAGTGTCTACGCCGATCACTGATGTGAAACGCTTCAAAAGTCACTTTCCTCTACATGTGCATTGGTAATTACCACTAAAATCAAGTAACTGTGTGCTTAAGACAATCAAAGTAGTCACTGGTAGCCTAAATGAATCATTTTGTTCTGGAAAATCTCATAATCAGGCCGACTATGACACAAAGCTGACATCAATAGAAAGACATTAAAGTGGAGCGCAGCTCTTTAATAGAGCTGCAATTAGTATTAATTAAATGCAAAATGAAGTGTAACCAAAAGACGGAACAGAATGATCACACCGAGTTCAAGGCTAAGGCTAAAAATCCTCTCTGTGAAGCAAGTCAGCTTTCCAATTTCATTCCTGTGAACAGTTTAGCGTTCGCTGATTTGAAAGTTTTCGCGAATTTGACGTGATAATTAGTTATTAATGCGTAACAAATAAAAGGTACAGAAAAATAAATAAATAATAATACAAAAATTCAATAAAAAATTTCAAAAAAAAAATGCAATAAAAAAGAAAAAAGAAAAAGAAAAAATTCAATAAAAAAAAACCAAATAATAATAATTCAATAAAAAATTTAAAATAAAAAATACAATTAAAATATATATCACAGATGTATTGCATATTAAGTAATGAAATATTTGACTGCTCTGTAAATACTGTAAAAGTACTGATTCACATGCTGTATATTCGCTGTATTGCTTTTCTCTCCTCTACATTTCTGATACCTTATAAAGTAGTAAAATGTTTTAAATAAATTTTTTCACACATTCACACTGGTTTAGTGCTGCTGTATTCACCTCCATACATCCTGCTCTTCTTCCAGCGGATGAAGACGCCGATGGTGATGACCAGCACGAGGGGGAGAAGCAGGAGCAGAGTGGTGAGGACTGCAGGAGACATACCCTGAGTTTTAGCACTCTTCTTCTCATTCTCCTTGTCTTCCTCTTTCTCCTCTGGAGCTTTGATCTGTTGAGCCGGCGCTGTCTCCTTCTCCTGAGCCACGGGTAGTTTCTGTACAGTCACTTCAGCAGTGTGGACCATCTGCTTGTGTATCGGCTTCAGTTTGGCCTGGACGAAGGTCTCTGTTTCTAAAATAAAGCCATGGAGTAAGCTGTGTAAGCTACGAAGGTGTCATTTGTCCATATTAAGGTACAATTGTGTGCAATTAAATCTGAGTGGCTTTCGATATGAAAAGTATTATGTTGGAAAAAAAGTCAATTATAACGCTACAATTGATGAAGTAGTTTTGTAGAAAAGGGGACCGACCTCAATGGCTGTCTATTAAATCTAATTAGAGGGTAAAAAGTACAATCCTCTACTTGATTACAGCGGAAAAAAAGGCTGCTTTGTACCTCAAGTAACCAGGTTTGTGTAATCATTAGGCAAATATCTGTTCTGGAGCCTCATACAGACCGGGTTCCGTCCCCTGTGAATTACAAGTGACCTTTCTGTGTTTGCAACAGCCTATAAATGACAGCCTATAAATGTCAGTTCGCTCGACAACTTTTCTTTGTTGCTTTACGCATGACCTGAAAGACCCTGAAATAGGAAATAGAAACCAAAACAACACGAAGGAAGCAAATAAGGCAAATGGAGGGTCAGGAGCAGACATTCAGACTAAGGTGTATACAAAAAAGAACACGTACCTTCAATTTCCTGCACCTCGATTCCTCCTTTTTTTACAGAACGGTGCTCTGCTTCTGTAAAGATTAAAGCAGAATAAGGATAATTTTCTTTATAGTTAACTCGTCTTTCTAATCAACGTTTAATAGCTGCCCATTACGCCACCGTCTATCAAAAAAAAAAAAAAAGTTGTATGGGTCTGATGGGTTTTTCGCCTTGTGTAATGCTTAAAAAAAAAAAAAGAAGCGATCCTGCTATGAGTCATCTCAAGCCTGTGTTCAGGATCTTTTCAATGTGCAGCCATGTCCTTGCTGCATCATTTAACAAAAGCAAACGAAAAAAAAAGGGAATGGAAGAACAGATAACTGACGCACGAGGATGAAAAACACCCGGATCTCAGCAGAGGACCTTCACATCAAGCTGTCAAATACATTATAAAGTAGAAGGCAAAATGAGTAGACATGAGAGTCTATAAGGTGTGTTCATCAGTCCAAAGTCACTGTTCACTGAGACCAGACGTCCTATGGGAGTCAAGTGCTTATAATTTTAGAGACATTTCTGCAAAGTCGGAATATTAAAAGAGAAATTATTATAATCATTTCCCCTAATGAACTTAATGAACCAGTGAGATTAATCGAAAGCTTCGAAAAAATGTCGCACCTCTGCTTTTTAGACCTTTTACTGAAAGTATATTATTATGATTTATAATAAAAAAGAAAACAGAGAAAATCTCCGAACGTACTTTCCGATGGGAGGAACTTTATGACGGAGTCTGAGGCGGCGTCCCCGACGAAGACGCTTCCGTCCTTTGCGACGACGATGTCGTGAGGCATTTTGAATTTCTAAACCAAAAACAGAAATGAACAGTGAATAAAAGGGATTCACCAGAAAGCATTTATGACGTTTCTGTAATATCAGCTCTGATAGTTAGAACTGTGTAGCCTATAAAGCGAATCACAGGTTTAAAGCAATCGCTCGAATGAGTTACTGTTTCAATAGTAACAACATGGAATCTTGTGTGGTGGATGCAGGACAAAGATTTCTGTGGTGCCTGTACAGTAACTGCTGATATTGTGATGTTTTCTATAAGTTTTTATAAGAGAATATATATATTATGAGCGATGAAGTGAAGAACACTGATGATCTCTTCATCATGGCACCTGTTAGTAGGTGGATTTATTTATTAGGCACATTTTATCCTCAAAGTTGATGTTAGAAGCAGGAAAAATGGGCGTAAGGATTTGAGCGATTTTGACAAACTGTGACGTCTAGACGTCTGAGTCAGAGCGTCTCCAAAACGGCAGCTCTTGTGGGATGTTCCTGTTCTGCAGTGGTCAGAATCTATCAAAAGTGCTCCAAGGAAGGAACAGTGGTGAACCGGGGACAGGGTCGTGGTCGGACGAGGATCATTGATGTGTGTGGGGACACGTGTGGTCCGATCCATAACGTATATATATACTGTAAAGCCTATTTTTGACTTATCTAATCTACCCTAGCCTGCTGTAAACCTGTTTCTCGAATGATCAACATTACCTGTGAATGTTGAAATATGAAACTATGAAACATGGCAGCATTTACCATGAAAATGTGCTGGCGGTGTAAAATCACTGAGCGCTCTGAACAAGTAAAGTGCAGTTGAAACTGATGCCTTAGAATTGCTTTGTATAGAATTCAATTTGTTTCTTAATCTGACATTCATCTCCTTCTAACTCTGTTCTGATTCTCTCGTAATGGATATCGCTTGAATTATGCTACATTATACACTCAAAGTGCTTTTGCACTTCAGAATGTTTGTTTGGCCAGAACGGGAATCCTTCGTCAACATCAATCCGAATAGGATTGGAAAATGGATTTACTTTGAACCGATCAATCAGTCAAGCTTTCAGACTAATCAATATCTGGATTATAAATCTGATCTGAATTCACATGATTTTATTTTTCTTTTAATCAGGACATGTTTGAAATGTGATCCTGTGTTAATCAGTACAAGATGAATGAAATCCAGAATAAATGATGCTCTTTTAGTGCTTTCAAAGTTGAAAAATATTTTCAGAAAAACTATAGAGAACAAAACTCAGATGGAAGCCAAATCTATCTTGGTAGTGAGCGGATTTACAACATGTCGGACTGAAAATATTTTATTACCAACACTGCAGTATTATTGAACAAAAAATTTGTGAGGATGTTTTTTTCGGGACATTCACGTGTATGTGACATCACGATTTAACTGTGGCTGGATAAAGACAAATCTCACTTGCAGTTCCTCTTGTGTTTATTTCCATCTTTATCATAATATTAATAATAACTCAATAAAATAGCAGTCAGATTAGTTAACTGCGAGACTGATTAGCATTCAGACATCAGAAGACTACAGAGGGAGGTTTGAAAGGATGAAAGGATTATTGGTGCTCTCCTGCCCCAGGAACTGTACACATCCAGAGTGAGAAAAAGGGCTCAGAAAATCACCCTGGATCCCTCACATCCCAACCATGTGCTTTTCTGGGTCGAAAATCAGGTTTATTTAATTGGGGTTGCAAAAGGGGCTGAAAATTTCCTGTAAAGTTCCAAAAAAACTTTCTGGAAACTTTATCGGAACTTCATCTGGGGAATTTTGGAAATATTCCAAGTTAGAAACTTACCGGGAATTTATGGGAATTAATTAGAAATTTGGGGAATTGTATATAAACTGTATCATACACAAACATAATTATAAAAATTTTGTTTGGTCATAAACTGACATGCACGCCAACTAATACAGATTAAAAAAATGCCATTGAGAATTATTAATAATTAGTTATATAATAATAATAATAATTATTATTATTATTATTATTTAATAATTTTGTTGTCTGGTAGCTTTCCCTGTTATAGGCTCAGCTGCAATTTTGTAAATTCCCAGTTTATTCCCATTTATTCCTGTTAATTCCTACATATACCCATGGAACGTTGGCAGTCTTGAAAGTTCCAGAAATTTTGCATCCCATTAATTAATACATTT
Organism: Silurus aristotelis; assembly: GCF_946808225.1. Classification (NCBI taxonomy): domain Eukaryota; kingdom Metazoa; phylum Chordata; class Actinopteri; order Siluriformes; family Siluridae; genus Silurus; species Silurus aristotelis. Next base: position 2,787,433 of record NC_139591.1, read on the forward strand.
GGCCAAAATTATGTGATGCTTTGGATAGGGGAGAAGGATCTCTTATGGAAGATGGAGTTGCGGTCATGTCTGTAAACCCGTGTGTGTGTGTGTGTGTGTGTGTGTGTGTGTGGGTGTAAAAGCACCTGCGTGTCTGGCGCGAAGACATCCAGGATCTCCTTGGTTGAATAATTGAGCACGAAGCCTCGCAGCGGGGCGGACTGACCGTACGCTGATTCTCCGTTCACCACATAGATCAGGCCACCTGAAACAGCACATTAGCATGAGAGGCACGCCGTCTGAGAAACAGTCCCACATAAATATTGATCCGGCTTGTACGTTAAACATCAAAGGCGCTGCCGAAGAGGCTGGCCGATCAAATCAACCATGCATATTCAAACAATGAGGATCCAGTGGAGTGGAACAGACACACGGGTGTGTAGTGTCTCAGGGTTTTAATGATGTTTATATGCAAAACAGTTGAATTTCATTTCAATCCTTGATGCTGCAAATTTTTACAACATTTAATTATTTTTAAGTGTCATCTAGTCATTTGTTTCAATGAGGTTAAAAGGTGTCCTGAAGGTGAAGGTCTTAACTTTGATGTGGTGCTGTGTTTTTACCCGCGGATTTAAAATTAAAGGTCAGAATCGGATTTTGCGATTAATCGGCAAACGATGACGAAAATAATCAATCTCTCATAAAGAGAGCGGCCTCTAGAGGTGAATCACTGATGCCATGTTCTGTTTTTACATGTGGGACCGTGCGCTGCATAAAGAGCGCTGTTGTATTTATTAATTACAATTAATTACATAAAAAAATGTATAAAGTTTATGTTAAGTGTCGTGATTTTTGGTTTTCTTAATTCAGAATCCAGTTTAAAAACTATCGGTTATAAAATCGGTTATCAGCAAGTACGATCCCACCTAGCTATCGGTATCAGTAAAATCATCGGACCTGTAATATAAATGTTTAATATTTACACCTGGCTGTCCCCAATTAAACGTATTTTTCAACCTAATTTGATTTGACAACAGCCACAGTGGCATCTGATGCAATTTTCCAGACTGCCACACAAATCCCTTTAATATTAGTGATTATGGTTGAAGTCATTATGTGGCATTTTGATTTGGCACCAAGAAAAAAAAACTTCTGTTCCTGTTTGGTCCTCCCTACACACACACACACACACACACACACACACACACACACACACACACACACACACACACACACACACACTACTGAATATTGTACATCCTTTTGGAATTAATCACAATTTCAGTGAATGAGTGTATATATGAGATTTTTACAGATATTCATTTTCAATAAACAATAGCATTTGAGAAAATGAACTTTTGGTATCAATATTTTATGAGAATCGATGCTCAAAAAGGCCAAGATTGCTTTAGGTCTCTAGAATACAATCCTTATACATACAATCCTTCCTCTATCAATCTGTCCTGGTTCGTAAATAATTTCTTAACAATAGAAATAGGGTCTTTATACACACACACACACACACACACACACACACACACACACACACACACACACACACACACATATATATATACATACATACTGTATATACAATTATTTTTTGTTTGGATGTTTGGTTGGCTGCCTGTGTTTTCTTCCTTTGACAGGGTGGTTTATTTTCCAGCTTGTTTTACCCACAGCTCACCCTGAAGCCAGTGCCATTAATCTCATTTTAAACCTAAATATGATTTCCTTCAAAGTTGACACGAGACTCGAGTGAGGAAAATAAATAATAGAATTCCACGTGGGATTTGTGTTTCATCTGGGGCGGTTGTTTTATTCATAGCCTCATATTGTTTTCTCTGAACCCTTTGAGGTCGGAACAATATGCTCCGTTATGCAATGGCTTTAAAATGGCAGTGATTTATGCTTTGTAATTCAGTGGCTTTAAAATTTTAATAATCCACTTTAAGTAAGCAGAACTAAACTGCCTGGTCAAAGTGCAGCTATTTTTCTTCCTACGCTTGTTGTATTTACAGAGATGCATTTATAGAGTTCATTTCCAAAACCAATATCAGCGATCTCTGTATCATTCTTATCCTGGTATACGTTTTCAATCCTGACTAATCTTCACTTAATTAAACCTCAATAATATAATAAAGTCCCTTTGCCCTTTTTTATTTAACATTTTGCTTCATGTTGCAGTTTATATCTAGTTAATAAAATAAAATAACACCTTTCATTACCGACGTGATGTATTCCCCACTGCATTTATGCTGACTCAGCACACATTTATTCACACTGTCCTCCCTTTACACAGATATATACCAAAAAAAAATACTAACGCCACTGAAAAATTATTTGTAATCACTAAACAAGGCAGTGTTTCCTTTCGCAATTACTGTGAGCTGAGGGAAAACCACCGGAACAGGAACATGATTGTTAAAGGAGCCACGTACCGTATTTAGCAAAAAAAAAAAAAAAAAAAAACACTAAAAAAGATGAACACAACTAGAGAAACATGATATGTCAGGAGAAATGAATATTAAAAGTTTCCGGAGTGTCAAATAATAATAAAAATGTAAAATAATTCATTGCAAAAAGAAAGATTTAGAGTGAAATTAATAAATCTATAATATCTGTAGGTGTATTTAAAAAAAAAGTTATTAAAAAAGTAATAATTTAAGCTACATTTAGAAAAGAAAAATGTGTGATTAAGTTGAGATTATTCACAAATTAAATAGCAATTAAATATTTGAATTGATTGACAGCCCTTATAGTGACTAATGATGAATGTGTATTTGAAGCAGTTCTGCTGAAATCCCTCCTTTTGTACACTGAGTAAAATCAGGATTTCAATTAGTAAACATGAGTTTGTTAAAATCCCACTCACCTACTTCTCCTACCATCTAAGGGGGTTTATTCGTGCCACGTTTGGCCCAAGCTGCTCATGGAGGATCAATACACATCATTCACTTATATTTATATTTTTGTTCCTACATTCGGTAAAGCTGCATGGAGACAATGTCCATTGTGAAAAAAAAAAACACTGTAGATCTGGAGGGGCAACACTGCAGGCCAATTTCAGTTCGAACCTAAAACTCTGTGTAAGTTCAGTGCATCCCTGTTTATTTATAGCAGGTGATTCAGACCAGGCACTCATTCTGTCGTGATAACTCATCCTAAAGCCCACACCAGCTCCCTACAGCACAGTGTCCTGGATGCACTGGTGGACTGGGGAGATTTTTTACTTCAACTTCGCTACATTACAAAGTCAAATATCTTCCTTTTTATTCGTGAGTGAATGCAAACGTAATTTGTCAAACACGCAGTAAGCCACCAATCAGCGTTCAGCATCAGTTCAACAGCAAGCAGAACATTTAGAGAGGAATAAATGATGAAGAAACTCCAGACTCGAACTCGCCACCTCATTTACACGATTTTTTTTTAAGTAGTTGAAAAGAAGGTTTTGGGTTCATGATCATTTTAATAGAAATCAATCAGCGTTTGAGTCATTAATATCATTCTATTAATAGATCAGTGTGCTGAGAGTCACATTCGAGTCTTTTCACATCAACTGAGTTGATTAAGTAAAGAATCTTGTGATAAAAATTATAATAAGAACATTACAGCCGTAATAAATCAGTACTTTGAATACATTTGAAGGCAAAAACTTTTATACTTTTACCTAAGTAGAAGATTAACGGGACACTTTTACTGGAGTAGATGCCTAGTGATTCTCTACTTCAACTCAACTACATGGTTTGTGTAATTCGTCCACTACAGCCTGGATGAGAGTGGATGCTAATAAATTTCATGATTACCTTGTGTGGGTGAGTAGGAGACAGCGAACACTTCCCCTCCAAACTCGTCTTTCTTGATTTCCTTCACAAACTCGCCCGTGTCGGCCATGAAGCATTGCACACGCCCGTTCTCCCGATCGGCAACCAGGAGCTCGCGTTTATCCGCCGCAAACGCCAAGCTGTGGGGGATCTGGAATGGCACACGCCTCCGCCGGTCCAGTGAACCTGCAGCGGCATGCGGGAGAAAAACAAAACATACAGCCATCGATAAGCAGGAAATAGTGTTGCTGAGATAATGATGTGCAATACTGCAATATTACACCACCTACTGTATGTCAATCGTTATGACTTTAATTTTGTATCATATAAAAGGTACATAACGCTTGTAAATAATGGTGTATAATATATATGTATTAGATTATTATAATATAATATAAGATTAAGAGATTTGCGTTTGAGACACCAAATTGCCTGTTTTACACCACAGCGATGTTTCGCGTCTCTGAGCAATTGAGTAGGTGAGTCAATTGGATTGAACCGAATCGTTTAAACGAGTGATTCATTCAATCGTAATGACTCGCTTATTAACAGTAATGTTGCTTACCGGCGGTTTTAATAGTGCAAAGATAAAATTTTGTAAACCTGATTTCATTTTTGACCTTCATAACGCCATTTTTTTCAAAATGTGTGAATCATCTTTAAATGGCTTTAAAGGTAAAACATGCTGAAAAAGCAAAAATCTATTAAACTTATTGAAAAAGATTTTGTCACTGCTGTGAACCGAACACGAATCTGAAAAATAAATAAATAAATAAATAAATAAATAAATAAATATATATATATATATATATATATATATATATATATATATATATATATATATATATATATATATATATATAAAAATTCAGCTCTCCAAGGTACAATAGCAAACTCAGCAAAATATTGTCTGATTGTAAATAAATATTTAGGCATAATTTTTATGGTGAACATCGCACACCCCTACTTGTAATGATAAGCTACACACGACAATAATAACAGTGTTTAAACGGACAGGTGTGTACCTGCACCCCAGTGGGACAGATATTTGCCCTCTGGCGAGAATGTGAGGATCCTGGTATTGCAGTAGCCGTCAGACACGTAGATGTTCCCGGTGTCCGGGTCCACGGCGACATCAGTAGGCTGGCAGAAATGGCTCTTGTCAGAACCCGGCACAAAAGCCTCCCCCAGAACCAGCAGCGGCTTCTCTTTCCCATCGCTGCTCAGTTTGAACACCTGCGGCAGCACGCAATCGGAACAACAGATAGTTTAGGACTCAAAACTTCTGAAACAACACGAGTCATCTGAGATAAAAGTGGAAGATCTCCTGCTTTAGTGCACTAAAATCCGTTGAGCACCTTTAGGTTAAATGTGAATGCTGACTGCACCCCAGGCCTCCTCACCTTCTCACCTACATCAGTACCTGACTTACAGTACCAACACCCGTGCGTCTGAATGAGCACAAAACCACCATAAAATCTAGTAAAACATCTTCCCAGAAGTGTGGATCTTATTATAACAGCAAATAAGGAGTAAATGTGGGAGGGGATGTTTTTAAAAGCAAATACAATACATACATATTTACATACAATTGTCAGGTTCCCACAAACTTTTGTTCATATAGCGTATAAGACTATAATCACGCTTTCTACAGGTTTCACAAAGTCAAATCTACGATTGTGCTGAATCACAAAGACAAAGCAAGCTAATTTAGAGATAGGACAAAGACATCTCAGCTCACTGAAAGCTTTTACCTGATGAAGAGCTACATCTGTCACCCAATAATTATTGTCCTTATCGGTTGTGATACCATGCGGCATATAAAACCTGACGAGACAAAACGAGACAAACGCATTAGCAACGCAATGAAAACCCAACACAAAATGAATCAGCCGATGGACAAAACATCAGCGCTTACATGTTTCTCCCTGAGGCCTTGAGCACACTGCCTTTAACTGGATCCACCACCAAGATGGTGGACTGTTGAATGGGGCCAAGAGACTTCTGCTGGTATATGGCACCATTGTTAAAAGAGCTGCAAAAAGAAAAGCGGGTTATCAGTGCTTCTGTTGAAACCATTAATAAAAAAAATAAATAATAAAACACCATAAAAGGAAAAGAAACACGGAAATATATTCCAGGTTTATATCCAATGCGAAAGAGACGGCTTTTATTTCATGGGTGTAAATTAAATAAGTAAAATTCGGGCAGTGGAGAAAGAGAGAGAGAGAGAGAGAGAGAGAGAGAGAGAGAGAGAGAGAGAGAGAGGGAGAGATAGAGAGCCTACAGGATCTATAATAACAATCTCATCTGTATCTTCATGCATACAGAATGTGTGTTTGATCCATCAGAATCTCTCTCCATTGTAACCTCCCTGCAGACTTTCCTAATGTAACCTGTTATGCATAACAAATATTCCTGCCAAACATCTCAGCCAGGAACAGACGCGCCATCGCCCCTTTATCTAATTGTCTTCCGTAGACAACAAAAGCAGGCTCTGTTCTGTATTTCTGCAGGGAATCCTCCATGCCTGCTCTTCACCCGATGATAAATTTAAGCCTAAGCCTGAAACAAGATATGCTGTGGCTCAGGGCAGAGGATGAATGGATTTAACAGGGCAGCCCTTCACCCACCTCGAGACCCAGCTCATTAATTCCATTCTCTTGCATTTCTCTTCACCATTTTCCAATCATTTCCATCCATATAAACTCTCCATCTCTCTCGGCTGGTCAGAAGATAGACAGCAGGGTTGACCCTGGAGCACAGAGGCCATGGCAGCTCAGACTGTGCAACAATTCTGTAACCAAAATGGCTCCTTATCCCTTATCCACAGGCGACGCAGTACTGCTTTAAACGCTGGGGCTCTGTGGAAATGATCAGGGTCGGATAAACAGGGTAATTAATGAGCTCTCAGAGTTCAGGCTTGTAGCTGTGGTCAGCATTTCTTCCCTGCTGTTGTTCAGCCAGTGTGCACTGAATAAGTGGATAGAACTGGGAAATGAAATGGATAATAGGACGTACCTGCAAGTCTAACCAGAAAAGATAAAAGAGTGAAGCTCAGCATTTGATGGTTTTTTTTGGATTATTAAACTGTTGAATTTAACACATTTTGTATTTCATTCTTATAGAAAAAGTTGAAATACTTTAAATTGATTCAAATGGCGATTATGCAATTTTACTATTTTTGTGTAGGAATAAAATGATACACAATTAAAAAACACTAAACACAATCAGTATGGCGGTGTGTTGTTTCACAGAGGGAATTACACTATTTAAGACAGGGGTCTTCAAACTGTTTTCTGTGAGGGCCACTTCGTGCAGCCTGCAGTCTCACGTGTAAAAACAAAAAGCATGTAATATCAGTGATTCACCTCTAGAGGGTCTCGTCATATAATATAGCGCTCTTCGTGCAGCCTGCAGTCTCACGTGTAAAAACAAATAGCATGTAGTGTCAGTGATTTACCTCTAGAGGGTGCTCTCGTAATATAATATAGCGCTCTTCTCACAGCCTGCAGTCTCACGTGTAAAAACAAATAGCATGTAATATCAGTGATTCACCTCTAGAGGGTCTCGTCATATAATATAGCGCTCTTTCATGCCAAGTTCTTTAACAAATAAGAATTAAATCACTGTCAAGAAAAATTACATTCAATTATTAATAAGAAATGGCAACAATGTCTTTAATTAAAAAAAAGCAACGACGGTCTTTACTGCATGCTACGATTACGAAAGGATTTGCAGTGCTGTGTTTAAATAACATCGGATACCAATAAAATACGGATTGTGTAAACTGTTGAAGAAGCACTCGACGGAGACACGCCCAGCTAAATAATGAGAAGATTATGAATGTGCATAAGCCTCTATTCATCCCTCGCTCCGAATGTTTACGGATTCCAGTACAGCTTTGTGGATTAGCCAGTCAGACATGACTAGAGCTGGCGTTGGCCTAATGACACCTTAGTCATGGAGACGGTCCTTGAGTAACTTTAACGACCGCAGGAACAAAACAGCACCTCTGTTTGTCCCTCACACATTGCAAATGGCCTCAGAGTAAATATTCTCACAATGACTTTGTACACAGTAGGCGGTAATGACTTCATCGCAGCTTTGCACGAATGTCCTGTTTTTTTTTTTTTTTTTTGTTTAATTGATTTGAGAACGCTTCAATCATCTGCGTTTTCAAGCTGGATGCCAAGAGCGAATATGCTTCATCTTTTTGCCATGAAGGGATAAAAATCTAACTTGACTGAGGGCCGTGGGCCAAAAGTAAATGTTGCATCATACCAAACATAACGAAAGCTGCCAGGATTCCCCTCATTCATGACTTCACAATTTAAAATTCAATAAATAAATGCAGTTTCATTTAGAAAGTTCTAGTTCAGTGAAACCAATAGTACAATGAGAAACAATCCAATTTATCGTACAATAGAGTTCAATATTTTATACAGCTGTTCAGTGACCTCTAATCAGACATTGAAGCTGATTCAAGTTTTTCCAAACACATTTTTCTTTCTTCTTCTCATATATGGTGTAATGGGCCAAATAAAAAAAAGCTCTAGTTTGGGCATCCGTGGTCTACAGTTTGAATATATAACGATCAAAGAAATCTAGAGACGTTATTGACTTTCATAAAGCCAATCAAAAATGTATGGCTAAAATGTTAAAGTTTAGTAAAGCAAATAGAAATGTCTAGCAGTGTTTTCCAGTCCCTGCACCATTTAGTGTCCAGTGAGACATGACAGAATCTGAATTACTTACAAATAACTCCAGGAAAATGTTAGCATTTTTCACCAAAAAAAAAAAAAATCCTAATTAAATCACTGTGTTTGAATTCTCAATAGCTTCTGATCAGTCTATATTAAATAAATAATACAAAATAAACTTTTTTCCCCCCCAATATAGTTTATTCCCTAAATATAATATAGTGCTCTCCATGCAGCGGGCCATCTCTCGTGTAAAAACCAAACAACACGTCGTTTCTAGAGGCCGCTCTCGCAATGACAACGGACCTGCTGAGCCGCAACCCGGAAAAACTATCTGTATGAATTTCTGTCGATAGCTGACAGTTCCTGTCAGTCTGTTGGTCGACATCTATAAGTGATATCAGGAACTAACTTATTTCTGGGACGTTCTTACTATAACTGTTATGTTATAAAGGTTATAAATGTATAAACTGCACTAACAGCATTGTTTTCTTTTACCGTTTTTATAAACTGGCTGCTACTTCCAATAACACACAGGATTAAGGGATATGTAAGGCAATCACAGATACATGTATACGTCTATTAGAAATGAAGAGGAAGGTATCTAAGAAACAGTGTTTCTGTTCTGCTGTTTGCATACATTCGATCCACACAGTACATGACTCTATGCCTTTTCGCATAAGCAGGCAGTTGCTGCGTATGCAGTAAAGAATGGATAAAGATAATGCCTGAGCCTGAGCAGACAGACGACATGCTCTATAAACACTATATGATGCCCATATTTTGTTTTCTAACTAAAAAAACACCATAATGTGTCCTGCTAAAATGGCTTGTACATTAACAGTTACCCTGCAGCAACACGTTTCAGGCAAGTGGGCGGCGGTTCAAATCAAGCCCTTCTGGACAGTGTGAATGCGAGTCACTGTGTAGGTTTCATTACTTACTTGACTCCCCATCTGTGATCTCCTCTGTGGAAGATAACCAGGTTCTCATCAGAGTCCAGAGCCAGACCGGACACCTGACCCAGCTGCAGCGTCACCTCCGGCCATCCGCTCACCTCCTCCAGATGAGTCCCTAAACAGCCACACACACAGGAGCAACCTTAAACTAAACCCCGTCACGATCAAACAAACTAGACGCCAGCATATGACAGCGTAATCACAATGGTGTAACGTAACAGAGAAGAACGCAGCTGACTGCCTGATCTGAACACAGAGCTGTGCTGTTTGTCTCTCAAGCTTCATTTAACGCTGTAATGCAATCCGGCAATCTGTTAACTTGGGTCTGATCCAGTGTGTATGAAAATCAAAGCGGCTGGTGTGTCGTTATAGGTCTGGTAGTGTTTGCTGGATGGCAGGCAGTCATCCAGCCCGAGAGAGCAATGGAGATGCATCAGGCATCGGATTTAAATGAAGGACTAAGCGTCTTTATGAGGCTTCGCCACATTTACACTATTGAGGTCTGCTGAGGGATTAGCTGCTAATTTAATTGTTTTCTTTCTTCTTTCATACACATTTGAGCATCCAGGGCTTCTAATGTACAATCACAAATTTTCCTTCCCGTTTTTGGAAACATTGATAGCATGTTAAAAAGAGGTAGTTCCCCGAAGTCAAGACATGGCCTAATCTACGCAGGAAATTTTATATAGTATCGTAGTAAATCATACAAGTAAATCGTAGTTAATAATTTAACAAATCACAGTACATGATTCAGCAAAACAAAGCAATTTACAGTACCATACTGTATAAACTATACTGTATATAAGTATATGCAGCGAGCGCATGGACGAGCGCTGGTTTCGTGAGCGGAGGGCGGAGCATAGGTTCGCCTGCCGTGTAAAACTCAAAGTAAATTCTTTACAATTTTGTCGTATCGCTATCATCATGGTAAGTCGTGAGTCAAATAATCGTAACTGTATACTGTATCTCGTATATAAGCAAAGTGCAATTTTTTTTTGTAATTCTTGTCATATTTCCGATGTTTACTACAAAAAAATTATAAGTCCTGGTTGTTAAATTGGAAAAATAAAGAAAGAAATGTAAAAATACAACTCGATGATATGGTCATATAACACGACTTTGCATAGACAAACAAACGGAAATAAAAATATCAGAGGTTAAAAGAAAATGCACAATAACTGAAATACGGACTGTACCAAAAAAACTAAAACAAAGATGGTCGATGTTATTGACAAAAGAATTACACAAGAAATTTCAGTTCAAAAGGGCAGAAATATCTGAGATATTTCATTAGAGGCCATTTCCCTGTACTGCACTACTTCTGGCTACCCAATGGCTTTATATTGCTATGAAAGGCATGAAACAGTAATGGAGTGTGAAATCACTGCGGGCCAAACACAATAACAATACCTATTCCAAACCAGCTTCATGATTAATAAACACGGTGTTTTGCCGAGACACTTATACACACACACACACACACACACACACACACACACACAAATGATGTGAAGATGCTCTGATGTGTCTGATGAGACTTTTTTGCTTGGCAAAGAAAAAAACATGACATATGACATAAGCACACCAATAAACATGATTTGCAGTGCTCGGTCTGGGGCGAAGATGGTGCTGATCGTACTGAAGAAGAGGTGTAGGAGAAAGACAGGAGTCTTACAAATGTATAAAGATCTTTTATATTGTTTACATGAGCTCCTCATCCAGCCATGTTTCAGGAAACCCTTACAAATGCTTCTTGACTGCTACACAAGCAGCACTGCATCTAGAGGAGAGATGAGCTACAACAACTCGGAGGTCCTGTCCAGAACAATTTACACGAACACGAAGGCGTGCCATCCGTATCGGTGCGGCCTTTACTTCTGGATCTATATCAGACGTGTCTGATTTACTCTCGGCTGTGCTAAAGTCAAGGGCACAAAAACAATACAAAGCTGCCTTCATGAAGATTTCCAAGCAAAACGTGGACCGGAAGAGAAATGACACAGCATGGACTTGGAATGAACAATGCAGCTCCTCCTCAAAACTATTACAAGTAATTGGGTGATGTTTCATTTCTTTGTTCCCTCCCACTCCTAGATTTGACCCTATGGGCTGATCGATGGCACCTAGACAGCGATCCAATAGACACACAAGTGACAGACATCGAGAGCCTGAACTGTGCACCTAAAAAATGAAAATGATATATAAATATCGTGTACGAGTGGAAAGAAATGCAGACAAAACTGAACAGCTGATATTGATGTCTGAGTGAAGAAGTTGAACATACAGCCTTCAAAACAGAGTTGAAAAAGGCTAAATGTCTGATGGAGAAAAAGAATCCAAGGGCCTCCTAAAAACCAGAGCAAGAGAGAGAAGAGACACAAAAACACTGCTCTGAGAAGCTGAAAATGAGAAATGACATGCGCCACCTGACATTACAATGCAATTGCTATTTCAGCCTTAGAGATCAGACGCTTCGGGTTCCAAAAAAAACAACAACAAAAAAAACCGTGACAAAGCCTGCGCACATGGCCCAGATTTTACAGAACGACATCAGTAATTTCCCACTAAGATTAATGTCTGTAACGCGAAGACACGGCACAGCAGGTCCAAAAGAACGTCATCGTGCTCTTTTGTTCCCGGATTATTCTGTATATTGAACCACGTACTGTATTGCAAACCTGCACGGTGACCTCACTGCCCTTGAAACCAAAGAACAAATGACAGCAATGAGATGGGAAGGCATGGGCGTCGAAAGTAAAGCATTCACATGGACTTGCGAATGAGAGAGACAACACCGTGCCCTGGATTATCCTTTTGTTTTTTTTTGTTTTTTCGTGTGAACCGACACCAAGACCCACCTTGTTTTTTGGCCATTGCGACCCCTGGGCCTGGAAGTCTGGCAGGTACAATCTTGGTCCCGGGAGGCCTGACAGTGGACTCTAACTGGTGAAACTTGTGCACTCTGTCCCGCACCAGAACTGCACCGTCTCTGTGTGCGTAGCCTAGTCTGGGTTTGCGCCAGCCCAGGTCTTTCTTTTGCATTATGCTATCGATTTCGGCCACCAGATCCGCATGGGCCTCCGTGGGGTTATATTTATGCACATGGACAATGTCCTTCCTCTCCCCTAGGAGTTTGGAGAGAAGGGAATAGAAGTCACCTGCACGGGGGAAAAAAAGAGAAAGGGGGGAAAAGACAAAGAAGAAAAAGAATAATACAAAAAAAAGGGAAGAAGAATGGTCCATGTGAATAGAGCTGTAGGGGAGTGTCATAGGTCTGCTAGTCTCTTTGATAGAAGATAACAAATGTACAACCCTGTGCACAGCAGACGAGAAGTGATGGAAAGAAGCAGGATTATTTATCTGTTTGTAAGTAAGAGCGAGTGCTTCGGCGCTGCTCGGGGACGATCTGTGCATGAAATATGTTTTGTGCTCACGATGTGGCTTTCAACATCATTAAGTAGCGATTTTAACCGTTACAATAACTTGTCAGATAGCACACTAATTAATCCGGTCTCTACATTCCTCACAATTCAGTGCGCTTTCACATCAGCCTGCCACAATGCAATAGAAAAGTTTAAGTTTAGATTTCTACAGCCAACATTATGGGTTTTCCCACAGGACACGGCCATTTGCTAAAACATTTAATATTCATCCATCATTAGAATCACTATGCTGAATATTTCCACTACTGCTATTATTATTCTTTAAAGAAGGTAAAAATCGAATAAAACACACGCACACAAAAACATTACACAGTAGAATTACTCAACACCTGACCACTGGTTTGTACCCAAACTGTTGCCACAAACTTGGAGATGAACAACTGTATAAACCGCCTTTGCAAGCTGTAGCATTTTAACTTCCCGTCATTGGACACAGTGAACACAAATCCGTACTCTACAGAAAATCCTTTGGTTAATTGTAACAGCAAATGCAGGGTTTCTGCAGGTTTCCAAAAAAGTCAAATTAATGACTTATTAAGACTGAAATTTAAGATCGGTATCTCGACATCAAATATGTTGTCAGCAATTCAATTCCTTTTACAAGCCAAGTATCGCTAAACTAACACTTCCCCATAGACGAAAGATCTAATTTGTTTGACGTCTGTGGAACAATCCGTAAAGGATTCGCTCCAAATACAGAAAGCTGATTGGCTGTTGGTCTCATTTGTAGTCGGAATACAGCAAGTTGTATTAACACCACGAAAACTAACGAACAAAAAGCATTTAAAGTTCTGCAGGAGCATTTCAATGGGCATTAGAGATAGCGTTACATGGACTTTGGAAGATCGGCGAATTTATACTTTTATGGCCAAAATTTCAGATTTTGGACTTTTTGGACGTTTTAAGAGCTCAGGGAAACCCTGAAATGGAAACAAGTCTAGAATTAAAACATTGTTGTCTAATCTTTTCCACAAAGGGTCGGTGTGGGTGCTTGTTGTCATTTAACCAATCAAGAGGCCACACCTGATAATCATAGAAAATTTAAATGATCCTATTTAAAAAGGTGTGGATTTGCTTGGTTGGAAAGAAACGTGTAAAAAAAGATTGGACACCCCTGAATAGGATGTTTAAGAAGCACATGAGGATATCACGGCTAGGTGTCCACAAACTTTTGCCTCTAGTTGGTGTTATTCATTTAGATGAATTACTGTGCGAAGTTCCTGCAACTTTAGAAAAATCAGAAACATCACTTCTGTTGAACTTTAGGACGTTAAAAACATTGCATTCATGCGGCCTTTTCCAGAAATCCTAAAAATTCTTAATTTTTGAAAAATTCCAGACTAATTACTGCTTTATTCACGGACACTGTACTAAATATCATATTCTAAAAGGTCTCCGCATTTGCATGGAGATTCTTTAAAGTAAAACTATTTTGTTTTCAGTCTGCTAGATGACGGATCATTTGGCGAGAAAAGGTCATTAGAAGACCCCACTTTTCATTCAGCCGTGTTCCATGAGAGCCTCATGACTTGTGCAGAAGCAGAACTGCATTCAAAAAGGCGAACTCAATTTAGCAGAGCAACCAGTGCAAACACAGCAGAAAGCGAAAAAACTTTAGAAGTCTAGAGTACTTTTATCCGATATGATTCCATCCCTGTCCCACTGCACCTCTCAGACAAATCACCTCCACTTACTGATTGGCCACGTCCTCTGAACACACAGCGCGACCCAAAGCCTCACCCCCCCGGTGATGTACGATTAGAGGTCGCTTCTTATTTATTGAGCCCATCAATCAGATGCCGGCCAGCAAACACGCCGAGACAACCCGTCTGACATTCCCTGGATTTGTGTCCTAATAACAGCAAAGGCAAATATAGCAAGCGATTTATCAAAGCTGTCCAGCTGTAGGCTTAAGAGCCTGAAGATAATGAGTGTCACAGCTTTCGCCTGCTGTTGTACAGGCAGAGGTGCGGTCACACTTTGGACATGTCTCCTTTCCGATAGTGCCACAAGCAGCCGAGGGCCAAACATCTGCTCAGAGAAAAACCCTCGAGCCATTGGAAAAAAAAATCCAATCTGAAGCTTTGTACATTAAACGCAACATCAAAATCATCATCTGAAAGACATTTCTCTAAAACAGTTCCACTGACAGAAAAGCAGTTACTGGTTTAAACTGGTTTGTGCTCAGACAGTCACCGAGCAGCTGAATCTTCAATTATCTTCAATTAGTGCGTTTTCTTTTAATGCTTTTTTTTAATAACCTCCCTAACAGGCTTTCAGAATGATGCTATCATTAGGACCTGACCGAGTAAATCTACATTAGGGTTATTATTATTATTTGTATTATTATTATTATTATTATTATTATTTTTGATAGAGTTTACAATCGATTCTGTCAACTTCTCCGAATAAGACCTTCTACATGTGCTGTATCTGTAATTACTCGATGCGCCATTCAAAAATTGAAAACGAAAAAAACGTTTGATTTATTTATTCATGACCGAAGGATCTTGAACATGTCTCTTGAGCAGGATCGAGGTGGAAAAACTATACCTTTACTTCCCACTGTCCTATTTTACGAGTCAAACTTTAACACCTGGTACTAATTAGGTTTTACAGGTCAAAAAAAGAAGTTAAATCATGTCCTGTAATTTTCCACTTTTAAACTCATATAGCAACATAAAAATAAATGTTTTAATACAAGCAGATGTTTTCAGGTAAAAAAAAATATATATATTTACATTAACCTGGATACACAAATAAAGACTGACTGTTTCTTTGAATTCTTCAACAAATCATCTTTGATTTATCTTCAAACAAGTTTTGAATGATACCAATCAAGAAAGATGTATAAAATAAACCTGGTATACAGGAATAACTGACAACAAGCTCTCAGGATCTTCAGACGTCTGGACTATAAGTTAAGGTGGCCAGACAAAAAAACCAAATCCTTGTAGCAAATATTCTATGGTTTGATAAAAACCAAGGTACAATGTTTTGAGCATAATTCTGGCAAAAAAAAGAAAAAAAAAAAAAGACTGCATATCAGACCAACATTTTTGAACATTTTCTTTTGCAAGAAGGAATAAACTTGAAAAATCAAGTGCATAATTGCAGATCTGTCAAATATTGATATCTTTTATATTGTTTCATTTACACGCCATAAAAACCTGCACTAAAAGCTGTGTAGACTTTATATCTACTGTAACTGTTCACACCTGGTATTTTCATGCATCTCCAATGAGTCTCCACTGTTTATTTAGTAGTGAGGTTGCCAAATCCACCAAAAAGCATCCCAACACCCACAAATAGTAGTGGACACCAATCCAACTTAAAAAAACCACACACTTTTTAAACACTTCTGTATGCCACTGCATCTCTACATTTATAACCACAATTTCAATAGAGCACATTTCTTGTTAATGAACCACATACTGTTGAATTATGTGTAAAACCCAACCCCCTCAGATTAGATCTTTATGACTAAAACGATGGTTGATCTCTATGCATTGGGTGTATATTCGTATTTCTGGTTTGGTATTAAGAAACTCGAGGAAGGTGATATTGCAATAATAAGCAAAGCTCGTGTTGATGATGGAATGAGAAATCGATCTGCAGCTCAATTCCATTAAAAAAAACGTAAATCTGGTGGCACTGGTAATTCGTCAGGTTTTAATGCAGGCTTCAGGGAAAATAGTGATTCCAAGTAGAAATGTATTTAATGCTGTCCACTTTGGTTCCAATCTCCTGAGACAGATCTTAATACCAAGTCTGAACAAAACCTTTTTACATTTCACTGCAAGTTGTATTGTGTATATAACAATGTTTGTCTTCTTCTTTCGCTGCTCCCGTTAGGGGTCTCGTACACATTAACACCAGAGCAGTGGAGGACAGTAAGGAAGGAAATGTTATTCGTTACTGCACTGAAGTAGTTTTTTTACACATCAGTACTTTACTGAAGTATTTCCTTTTAGGGAGATAAAACCGTAACTGGTGGAACTGCAAGTCAACTTGTTTTGATTGGCGCTTGGTGTATCTACTGATCACCAACATACAGTTCAGCATCAGTTCAACATCAAGCAGAACATTTAGAGAGGAATAAATGATGAAGAAACTCCAGAACTCGCCACGACACACGTGACCTTATTTGCGTGATTTATTTATTTTTTTATCAAAAGGGGAAAAAGAAGCTTTTGGGCTCATGATAATTTTAATGGATATCATACAGTGACTCATTAATATCATTCTACTAATAGATCAGTGTGCTGAGAGTCACATTCGAGTCTTTTCACAAAGCAGAGTCTTGTGACAAAAATGATAATAGGAACATTACAGCCATAATATATAATAAGTACATTTGCGAATACTTTTACTGAAAGGTTTAAATGGAGCACTTTGATTTTACTGGAGTTATATTTTACAGAGTGCATGTCTACTTTAACTCAAATGCATGGTTTGTGTACTTCGTCCGCCACTGCAGCACGGTTAGACTGGATTTATCTCTCTAATCTCATTCCCGGATGAATGTTACAGTCGGGGTTTAATATTAAACAAAGCAGCTTCTATTAGTTATTCGGTAATCCTGAGCTGTGAAAGGCTAATGAGGATGCGCTGGGCGATAACAAAGCAAGAGGCAGATGGGCTTGCATCTCTTCTAATCCTCAGAGATTACTTAGCATCTCTGATTCATCACCGCTCCGAAAACAAGACACTGACTGAATTAGTACAAATCTCAGGAATGCATTCTTTTAAGCCTCCAGGTTTAAGATTTACTGAACCGTTAGTCGAAAGATCTTCCTAAGTCTGTTAAACACATTATTTGTTTTGGGGGAAACTAGACAAGAGGCTTTGTCTACAGTAATATAACAAAAGAAGAAATGAGCTGCAACAGCTTCAGGAATCGAATGCGAGCGTGCACGATTTCAGCGTAGATGAAGGACGTCTCAAATACGCGACGGTAAACTCTGAAAGGACTCCGCTATGTGCGCCGATCAAAGGGAATAGAAAGTGTCACTGTAGGAGGTATAAATAGATGGTAGCCAACGGAGGCAGAGAAGAAGCACATCTTTGCTGACCAATGAGGATGTCAAGCTTCCAGACCGTGACTTTTTGGTTTGAAGACGCCATAGCAACAGAGCGAAGCAGTGTGGCAGTGAAGCATATGGGACGTGAGAAGAAGCCCTTCTCCACTGCACCCATAACAAAATCCTTGCGAGAACAAATTGACAAGTTAAACTAGTTAAGGTTTAATAACTGCTAATGTGTATATGTGCAGCTGCTTTTTCCATCAATTCACTGTTTGATGTTCTAAAACTAATACTCCGCTAATCTTCTCAAAACTGCAGACATCCCATAATAATTCTGTTTTACATGCAGGCTTAAAGGTGAACAAGGTATACATTATATACACTATATTGCCAAAAGTATTGGGTCATGTGACATTTCCTGCTATACGTGGTTCTTTTCCAAACTGTTACCACAAAGCTGAAGGCACTCCATTGTTCAGGACGTCTTTAGATGGCACTATAATAAAATTATGCATTCACTTGAACTTGGAAACCCAAACCTGCTCCAGCATGATGATTCCCCTGTGCACAAAGTGAGCTCCTTGAAGATCTGGTTTACATGCTTTGGAAAGGAAGATCTTGCTGCTATAGAGCTCTGATCTCATCCCTACTGAACACCTTCGGGATGAATGTGAACGCTGACTGCACCCCAGGTCTCCTCACCTACATCAGTACCTGCCTTTTATAACACCTTTGTGGCTGATGAACACAAATATCCATAAGCACACTCCAAAATCTAGTGGAACATCTTCCCAGAAGACTGGAGGGAATTATAAAAGCAAATTGGGAATAAATGTGGAATAAAATGGCAAAAAAATCACATGTGTATTTATGACCAGGTGACCCAATACTTCTGGAAATAAAGTGTATGTTTGTGGATCACTGAATGGTTTATTGTGTTTGCTTACAGTGTGGCCTGTTCAAACATTACAGCTGAGCAGCGACAGCATTTACTCTGCCTGCAGAAAGAACAGAAAATGAAGCAATGAAGAAATGAAGAATGAAGGGAATATCTCGGATTATGCGCACACTGGGCGAGATCTTGTCCACCATTAACCATCACCCTACTCTACTCCACACTACACTGATAGGACACTGATGACTGCAGTAATCATTATGCAGTTCTGCTCCACACACGTTCTAGATCTAGACTTCAGAATATTATTATGTATATAATAATATGATTCTATTTAATTATACGGTATTTATTATATGTTTATTGCCATATATATATATATATATAAATCTCTATCATTTGTGATACTGTGTATATCTGTTAACTTGTGTATAGTTGTACATAGACTGTATATTCCTATGCTAACCTAGTGCTAACAATAGTATCTATCAATCTATCTATCTATCTATCTATCTATCTATCTATCTATCTATCTATCTATCTATCTATCTATCTATCTATCTATCTATCTATCTATCTATCTATCTATCAATTAGAAAGTCAGTCAGTCTGTCTCTGTCTGTCTGTCTCTCAACCAATAAATTAATCAATCAACCTATCTATCTATCTATCTGTCTGTCTGTCTGTCTGTCTGTCTGTCTGTCTGTCTGTCTGTCTGTCTGTCTATCTATCTATCTATCTATCTATCTATCTATCTATCTATCTATCTATCTATCTATCTATCTATCTGCAGCCCGACTCTTAGAATATAATTTTTTTTCCCCCACTGCGGCTGAAGTGTTTCAGCAGTGTGTGTGTGTGTGTGTGTGTGTGTGTGTGTGTGTGTGTGTGTGTGTGACTCAGACGATGACCGTAGGCACAAAAAAACACTGGGTGTGTAGGTGGGGATCTGCGCAGGGTGTCGGCGCGATAACAACAGCGATTTCAGTCCAAAGCTCTTATGCAACTTTTTAAAGACGGGTCAACTTTGTTTTGGAGAGATTCTCCACACGCTTTTTTCCCCCGCTGCGCTTCTGGTCTGGGAGAATGAAAATAACAAGCAATAATGAAAAAGTGCACATAAATATCGATCTGTTCTTCCAGTCACCGGGTTTAAGATCAACATATTTAGAGCCCTTTTTCTCTAAACAGCAATAAATCCAACCAGGGAGATGATCTGCGTCCTGTCTAAATGTGTTCCATCACATAACGCCACCTACAAAACGAGCTCTCTGAAGGTAATTGGGTAGTGACTAAAACTCAAACATTACAAGATTCGAAAATCAAACTAGACGCATCTCATTTGATGTTAAATTGGGTGTAACGCTGCTGCACTTCTCCCTCGCTGCTACTACTGAGCTTCAGACAGCAAATTTGCTTTAATGGCAGTGCACGCGGTCTAACATTTTAGTCAACATACAAGGAAGCGCATTCGTAAGCAGAAAACACTAGACTGTAGCGAAGAGCCGCACCTTCTCTGTGGAAGAATCTCAAATAACGTTCCACACTATGCATTCAGAGCATTAGCGTGTAGAGATGATTATCCATTACATTTTATTTCAGGGCACAGAGGAAATAAGAACATATTTGGGCTTCAGTCAAAAAATTACAACACAGCTGTACTATAGTACTGCTGAAAAAATATTGTATTCTCATAAAACAACAAACCTTTTATTAGGACCTCTTTTCTTTAACACTGTTAAACCCTACTGACCGACAATTTACATATTTACTTATCATTATAATTTTTTTGTTTCCTTCTCTTTGATGATTGTTGTTTATACATACATTTTTTAAAATCTGTCAGAAAGACATTTTAAAGAGCAGAAAGTGTGTGAAATTTAGGTTTTATGAGTCTATAGTCTGCATGAGTTTTTAGCTTCACCAATGTCCTAATCTTATACTCCATGGCTGGCAATTAAAAACAGGGAAGACAGTTGTACAATAACACAAGGTGGAAAAAATTTATTATCAAGCTTCTTTATTTCGTTTAAACCACTTGCCACCAGACGAAACCCAATTTCTGAAGAAATTATCAATTTCGGTGACGGCACAAAGCGAACTAAAATCCCAATGAAACGAAAACTCTCTCATTTCCATAGCCGAAAAATGTGTAGCTTTCATGACAGTAGGGGTCTTTTAATCTCAGTATTGACATTCAACTACTTCCATTTCATCTCGTAATCCACAAGAAACTCCTTTAATATTCCCAGTTATTGTTTGATCTGAACACGGCCGAATACTGCTTGGCGTGTACAGTACCAGGCGTCTTCCCTGCAGCTGATAAGAAATGCGGCATTTTGTAAGGAAAACATGTGGCACGAATGGAGGATGACTCTCAGAAGGGTCACTAGTGAAAGCTGATGGTTTATAAACACACAAACACAGTCTGTCCCTGTTCACAGGCCAGGACGTTCTCTACCCTCGGAGCTCTTTTACTCCCTTACAGCGACGCTCGGCATTCAGCTGGTGCCAATTTAACTCACGCCATTTGCCGCAGATCGTCTGAAAAGGCAGAGATTCAACCCGTGTGTGGGTGGGATTTAAAAACCGGGGCTTCCATTGCATAAGATCATTTGAATTACGCATCACGCCTTTTGGCACATCGATGTATTCATCATCAATTGCACAGAAATTTCTTGACTTAATGCTGTAATGATCATATGCATAACAATCAAAAGCATAACAATGCCCTCTGATAGTATTTGTTTTTATTTGAAGGACAGCCAAATAATAAAAGAGAGGTACATTTACTGCATCTGGCAGACGCCCTTTCCCAGGGCTCAAGGGCCCACCGGTGTCAGCTTGGCAATGCTCGAAACTGATCTCATTACCTCATGGCTTGGCAATAAGTCAAAGGTTCAATTAATCGAAATTTTATATTCACTTATACAAACTTATGGCTAGAAATTATAGACGATTTAGAAAAAGAGACACATGAGCTTTTACTTGTCGCATGAAGCTGGTGTCAAAACGCAAAAACGCAAGTACGGCGCCCTGGAGCACAAAGGGTTAAGGGTCTCACCGAAGGACCCAAGAGGGTTACTGTATCTGTATATCCCTGTTATAGAGGGTCACTGTATCTGTAAAACCCTGTTATAGAGAGTTACTTTATCTGCATAACCCTGTTATAGAGGGTCACTGTATCTGTATATCCCTGTTATAGAGGGTTACTGTAGCTGCATAACCCTGTTATAGAGGGTTACTGTATCTGTATATCCCTGTTATAGAGTTACTTTATCTGCATAACCCTGTTATAGAGGGTCACTGTATCTGTATATCCCTGTTATAGAGGGTCACTGTATCTGTATATCCCTGTTATAGAAGGTCACTGTATCTGTAAAACCCTGTTATAGAGGGTCACTGTATCTGCATAACCCTGTTATAGAGGGTCACTGTATCTGTATATCCCTGTTATAGAGGGTTACTGTATCTGTATATCCCTGTTATAGAGGGTTACTGTATCTGTATATCCCTGTTATAGAAGGTCACTGTATCTGTATATCCCTGTTATAGAGGGTTACTGTATCTGTATATCCCTGTTATAGAAGGTCACTGTATCTGTATATCCCTGTTATAGAAGGTCACTGTATCTGTATATCCCTGTTATAGAAGGTCACTGTATCTGTATATCCCTGTTATAGAGGGTTACTGTATCTGTATATCCCTGTTATAGAGGGTTACTGTATCTGTATATCCCTGTTATAGAGGGTTACTGTATCTGTATATCCCTGTTATAGAGGGTTACTGTATCTGTATATCCCTGTTATAGAAGGTCACTGTATCTGTAAAACCCTGTTATAGAAGGTCACTGTATCTGTAAAACCCTGTTGTATAGGGTTACGGTATCTGTATATCCCTGTTATAGAGGGTTACTGTATCTGTATATCCCTGTTATAGAGGGTTACTTTATCTGTAAAACCCTGTTATAGAGGGTCACTGTATCTGTAAAACCCTGTTATAGAGGGTTACTGTATCTGTATATCCCTGTTATAGAGGGTTACTGTATCTGTATATCCCTGTTATAGAGGGTTACTGTATCTGTATATCCCTGTTATAGAGGGTTACTTTATCTGTATATCCCTGTTATAGAGGGTCACTGTATCTGTAAAACCCTGTTATAGAGGGTTACTGTATCTGTATATCCCTGTTATAGAGGGTTACTGTATCTGTATATCCCTGTTATAGAGGGTTACTTTATCTGTATATCCCTGTTATAGAGGGTCACTGTATCTGTAAAACCCTGTTGTAGAGGGTCACTGTATCTGTAAAACCCTGTTGTAGAAGGTCACTGTATCTGTAAAACCCTGTTATAGAGGGTCACTGTATCTGTAAAACCCTGTTGTAGAGGGTCACTGTATCTGCATAACCCTGTTATAGAGGGTTACTGTATCTGCATAACCCTGTTATAGAGGGTTACTGTATCTGCATAACCCTGTTATAGAGGGTCACTGTATCTGCATAACCCTGTTATAGAGGGTCACTGTATCTGTATATCCCTGTTATAGAGGGTTACTGTATCTGTATATCCCTGTTATAGAGGGTTACTGTATCTGCATAACCCTGTTATAGAGGGTTGCTGTATCTGTATATCCCTGTTATAGAGGGTTACTGTATCTGTATATCCCTGTTATAGAGGGTTACTGTATCTGCATAACCCTGTTATAGAGGGTTGCTGTATCTGTATATCCCTGTTATAGAGGGTTACTGTATCTGTATATCCCTGTTATAGAGGGTTACTGTATCTGCATAACCCTGCAGAAAAATATATAAATATATAAAATATATAAAAAATATGCCTCTATATAGTAGTACATCGTATATTCGCATTCTGCAGCGCCGTCCTTGAGTTTTTGCCGCATTAGCAACAAGCGATCAGAAGTCGTCTCGGTTATGCTGATTACACGGTGATGCCGCTGTGTTCTCGGCCTGGAGCAAGCGCTCAGCAGGTGTGCAAGGATTAAAAGGCCCACATCCTGAAACCATTCCTAAAAAAAAAAACAGTTCACAATGCAGATGCCAGCTTTACAACATCAAAGCACGCTGGCCTGATCTGCATTCGTGCCACTCTTATCTCTGGTTATCTTTAGCTCATCTGGGAAACAGGGACTGGGAAAAGAACATAAAAGGAAAGATTTTAAAAAAGGATTAAAAATAGACTTCCCTCTTTGCTTTCCCATCTCTTAACCTCAAACCTCAAAGTGATGCTTAAAACCCAGCAGCCGAATCCGTACACACAACCAGATTTGAAGACATCAATCTGTCCCGAGTCTCCTCAAAGAGCAAAAAAAAAAATCTAAACATAAGCTCCTTGGGGAGAGTTTCTGCATCCTCATGCACCAGAGTGGTTTCCAGAGCAACACCGCTTCACCTTGGATATAAATTTTGTTATATTTTTAATCATTTAAACTCACAGCCTGGAGGCAGAAAAAAAGGAGAAGCTCTAAAACTACCGTGAGATGCACAGCTGAATGACCGCTAATAGCCACTGCAGAATCATTCATCTTCTCCATTTCTAATTGCACCTTGTGATTCGACTTAACACTTGATTCTTCTTTTTTTATATTTTTATTCCAGAGGAAATAATGATGCGTTTCAGTCTATGATCATCGTCATCGCTCGGTTTCTCATTAGCGCATTAATCTGTCATCACTCTCAAAGTCTACTCACCCTGATCCAGAACCTCCTCCTCCCTCTTGGGTTGCTGGAGCGTGGTGTCGTCTTTGCCGTCTTTGAGAACGAGGGGAGAGAGAAAGAGAGAGAGAGAGAAACCATCAAATGACCTAGAAATGAGCCTGATTTGCATGTAATGCAATCAGAGCAGCAGTGACTCACAGGCAACCGTAGAGTAGATGTTCAGAATCTGGTTTTTAGGAGTATGCTGTTTAACAAGATTTACATCTTTGAAATTGTAATTGCGATGTAATTATCAGCGCCACTAAAATGACTAGAAGAGTTCGGGAGATGCCCGGCCCTGCACTGAATCCTATCCTGTAATGCACGGCCATGGTGGAGATATTTTGCCCAATTCAGCACAGAACATTTTTCGCTGCTCTGCTCTATACAGAAGTTCTGGGTGTTTCTGCAAAATATTAATTTCATAGTTTTTCAACCGTCAGTGTGAAATATCTTCTAGAAAGCTAAAAAAAAGGTTCAATCTTTGGCCAGATTTAAGCTCTTGGGTCTTTAACAAAATTAATGATTCAATCAGAGAAAAACAACCCCAAAGACCAGCACGGGACGGATTCTTCAAATCCCGCTCTCGCCAAAATCGTATTTTCTCAAAACCCGCAGGTAAAAAAAAGTGTAAGTATTTTTATTTTCAATGCACTGACTGCTTTCTTCCTGCTAATTTTTAGTTTTACTTGTGTCCCTTTTCAATACGAATGAAAAAGTAAATGGAAAATAAACAAACGTTTCGTTTCGATTGCCTTTGACTTTTTTGTGTAAATGATGAACAAGGACATAAACAAAGAACTTTCCAGAACATCAACAGAAAAAAGCAGAACAAGGTTCTGTTGTGTTTGTTTTTTTCTTTCTAATAATAAAGTCATATCTGTAGCCCTCAGCGATTCTCCGCTGTCTTGCGCTTCCGATCTGCCGTGCCTGTGAATCGTTTTATTTTATTTTAGTTGCCATTGTTGCTTTTGTGCAGTAGATACATAACATAACTATTTTGCGGGAGTCCTGCAAATGATCTGATTCTCCTTTTAGTTTGTGTCGGATCCCACTGGAGCGGGGGTCTCGACCTCACGTCACACCTCGATATATTATTACACATGAATAGGGTAAATGACTAGGGGTGTCCTTGACTAAAGATTTGCATATTCGACCCAAAACTGTCTGTCAAATGAGAAACAAAACAGACGATCTTTTTATCTTTTTAAAGCCGAAATGAAAGGTGTGGATAAACATTCGATCCCTCTAACGTTTTGAAGCCACGCTGTTCAGAACATCACACAAAAATATAGAAGAAATGTATATGACACATTTTGGATCAATAAACCTAAAAAAAGAAAATAAATAATTGGCAACAGCGTGACATCGAAAAATCGAAAATTTGTTTATAGAATTACACTAGAAAGTGCGTTTGCCAAATGCCGTAATTGTAAACTCAACAATTCGAAGTTTGTGGACACCTGACCTTTCCTGCCATAAGTGGTTCTTCTTCATACTGTTACCACAATGCTGGAGGCACACGATTGTGCAGGACGTCTTTCGATGCGTTTTTTTTGCTTTCACTCGAACTTGTAAACCCAAACCTGTTCCATGCTTCTGTGCACAAAGCTCCGTGAAAATCTGCTTTGCATGGGTTGTTATACAACTCTGATATCAACCCTACTTGTGCCTCCTCACGGCATCTACATCAGTACCTGATTTTACTTTAATAACACCATGGTGTCTGAATAAGCAGAAATGTCCCTCCAAAATCTAGTGAAACATCTAAGAAGAGTGTAGGGATTTATAGGAGAAAATTTGAACTACATGTGAAATCTGATGTTCAAAAAGCAGATAAGCAGGTGTCCGCAAACTTTTGCCAATATAGTGTACTTTATATGATCTTCATTTTCTTTCATTCTTTTTTAAGAAAGGCGCCATTCTTCCTGAGGGTCACTTTACTTGCTCAAGAAAGTCACTAGACCATGACAGAAAGTCCCTGCTGGATTGTCCAATTAGACACTATTCTATTCAGCACTAAATGAATTAAAACACAGAAGGGAATCGGTGTGTACCTTGATTCTCTGAGCCGTGCACCATCATCTGGTCTGGCGTTACGACGATGGGGACGTTGGCTTCGTCAGGGATGTTCCGGAACAGACTGCTGCTGCCGTGGTCCATGCAGTCCATGTAAGGCACGGCGTGCTTGCTGTCCATATAGTACATCATGTAGAAGTTACACATCTCGTCGTTGGAAGTGCCGCTGGGAAAAAAAAACATAGCCATCACATATACACACTTTTTCTTGAATGAGGTTGTTTTTACTCTCACCTGATTGTTATGTAAAGACATGTAGACCGATTTTTTGTTTTGTTTTGTTTTTTGAGAAACCCAATCGAAACCGAATTTAAGAACAAAAAATGTCGAGAGTTAAAATTCAGAAGAACTTGTAAAAAAGGTGACGTTCCCAAGCAAGTTGTCGAATTTCTAACACAGGATTGGAGAACATATGTGTTATGGTCATGTGACCTAGTAATTAAGTAACACTACGTTTTTTCGTGTATCTGTACTTCGTTTATTTATATACTTTATGTTTCCGTTTTGAAAGATTTTAACTGTAACTTCACAACATTTCAAAGGCAAATATATATTTTTTTCACTCAACGATATTTTGCGAAAGCAGTCGTTCCTTTTTATTTATGAGGATCAAAACGTAACTGGTCAAACACGCAGCGAGCGACCAATCAGGGCCGAGCACACGCTCTGTTTTACACGTGTTCTGATTGCCACTTGGTGGCATCTACTGATCACCAACATACAGTTTAGCATCAGTTCACATCAAGCAGAACATTTAGAGAGGAATAAACGATGAAGAAACTCCAGACTCGAACTCACCACAGCAGCCGTGACCTCGTTTGCGTGATTTATTGAAGTAGTTGAAAAGAAGGTTTTGGGTTCATGATCATTGTAACAGAAATCAATCAGTGTTTGAGTCATTAATATCATTCTATTAATAGATCAGTGTGCTGAGAGTCACATTCGAGTCTTTTTACATCAACTGAGTTTATTAAGTAAAGAATCTTGTGATGAAAATGATAATAGGAGCATTATAGTTATAATAAATCATAGTACTTTGAATACTGAAGTGCATTTGAAGGGAAATACTTTTATACTTTTACTATAACGTTTAAAGGTGGTGAAGCTCTTTTACTTTTACTAAAATAACCATGTTTTTTTGTACTTCATCCACCACTTTACAACAAATTAATGAAATAAGGGGAAAATAATGAAGTGTATGTAGTAGGCATGGAGATTTGTGTGTGTCGGACACCTCAGTCACTTCAGTCTACTTAGTTAAGTAAAAGGCATATATCTAAAAAATCCTTTCCTAATCTGAGCTGAAGAAGCAGCCAACAGAGTTTTAACGTTTTCTTCATCATCATTTCATCACGCCGTCACCCCCTTTTCAAATCGCGTCTTCGCTAAAAGCAAACGAATGTGTGTGTTTGTGTGTGTTTGTGTGTTTGTGTGTGTGTGTGTGTGTGTGTGTGTGTGTGTGTGTGTGTGTGTGTGTGTGTGTGTGTGTGTTGGAGTGGTACTCCGGGTTGCTTCCCATGGGATGGCGTTCTCCGCCTTTGTGCACGTCCGGAATCACCATGGCAACAAGAACGGGGAGGCAGACCCGCGTAACACGCGAACACGCAAACACACACCCCGAGCACACATGTGGACCCAGTCACAGAAGAGAATCATGAAAAATGCATGTTACCCTGGAGACAACTTTCTTTTGTGCTTGACGGTTCTGCAAACACACTAGAGCTCGCACGCACGCACACTTATAACACACACACACACACACACACACACACACACACACACACACACACACACACACACACACACACAGAGTAACCAAGGAGGAGCTGTGACAAGAAGCCACACTGGGTTGGTCAGCGAGCAGCACTAATGACCACCTGTCACACACTTGGCTGATGTGTATCTCAGTGCAAAAGATGAAGACACGGGTCCACCCCATACACACACACACACACACACACACACACACACACACTCCAAGCTACAAACCTATTCATTTCCATTTACGACGCGAAGTTCATCACAGAAATTCATCATGCGATTAAAATATTGGCATAATTGCACCAAGAAAAATAAAAAAAATACAAAATTACGACTTCAACTCACCCAATTTGCGTCTTAGTCGTCTTTCCCTCTCCTGTGAAGACACAGCGAGCAGCCAGTAGGTCTCCATATCGCACGTCGATGGCGTTGCTGGCCGGATAAAATGCCTGCAACAAACACACAGCTGCTACTTCTTCTTAAAGAAATAAAAAAGCACTGCTGAGGCAAAGACTTTTCACTTCACTGTGTTTTGACAATTACATCCCAGCAGACAATATGGATCTGAGAATACCGTATAGAATAATATGTATCTATAAAACGCCTGGATTGCTTTTTTTTTTCTAAGCATGGTGCGTCTTTTCAAAATAAACCCGGGGAAAAAAAAAACTTTTGTGAAGGTAAAGGCAATTTCATGGTTGAGCTAAGATTCATTTAAGGAGACTCTTTTCATACGTTTGAAGTCGCGGCTCTGTGAAAAGTATTGGGGGGGGGGGGGAACATCACAGAAAGTCAGGGGTAGAAGAAAGGAAGCACTTGGACGTGCGAAGGTGGAAATGCCCCGAAAAACGCTCCACCAATCCTATTTGGAAAAGTGCGATTTTTTTTTTTGTTTCGTGAGTTGCACTTCACCTCCTGTTTTTTTTTTTTTTACCTCAGAAAGCAAACATTTGTTTAGACTTCCTGAAACAGCGCAGACGGATATTTGGGTCGCGCTGCTGCCGGTGAGGGTGCAGTTTGCAGACGACGAGCGTCAAAGACAAACTCGAACCACCTCAGGGAAAATGTGGTGGACAGTACATGTAATCATGTAAGTACTCATGTTAGTTCTCTCTCTCCAGTGTTCTGTATTGTTGAAAGATTTAAGATCAAACTCTTGATGTCACCCCAATGAGGATGGGTTCCCCTTTTGAGTCTGGTTCCTCTCAAGGTTTCTTCCTCATAACATCTAAGGGAGTTTTTCTTTGCCACAGTCACCACGGCTGCTCATCAGGGATAAACACACACCATTCACCTTGACTGTTGATTTCTGTAAAGCTGCTTTGAGACAATGTCTGTTGTGAAAAGTGCAATAGAAATAAACTTGACTTGACTTGACTAAGTTTAAAGCCTGAACCTAAAATACATGGAATTGACTTTTCTTTAGTTCAACCTCTGACTGCAAGTCTATAAAATGTGTGACACAAAGTGGAAATGTTTTAACTGTACTGAATATTTTACAATTTCTGGATCTGTGTCACAGAGCCTGCTGGCTCAAGGGCATTAGAAATGGATTTTAGCTCCAGCTTTTTTGTTCCCCCATCCCTCTGCCTCTTTTTTTATGATTTCCGATGATCAAATAAAAGTGATGAGAGTGAAACATGGATTTGAGGAGATTTCTTAAGGAAATAAAAAGGCATTATAACCTATCAGGAGACCCTTCTAGATCAGTGGGGAAGGGTCTGATCCTACAGTACAAATGTACAATATTTATTCTGACACGAAACTGATGAGATTTCCTCAAATCAGCAGTAGCAAAAACTTCTATCATGTCTATCATTTCTATGATTTTTAAAAAGTACTGTATGTATATAAGTAGACGATGTGCACGAAGGCCAACAAGGTTTTTCTTACAATTAAGAACTTCAGAGTAGCATTCAGAGTAAATGTACGTTTTCCATTTCTGAAATATTCGCAATTTGCAGAGAGTGGGCGTCGTCAGTTCGGGATGGATTTTCAAATCCACGTCCGCTAAACTACATGCGACGCATTGTGTTAAACGGAAACGAATTTTTTCAAACATCTGTCATTTTAAATGCATTAAAAAATACTTTAAAATCACTGTTCTGCTACCTTTTATTTTATTTGCTATACCTTTCATTTTAATTTTGCATATTAGAAAGCGTTAAAATTAGTATGTCATTTAAATATTAAAACTACTGTTGGAAGTAAATATATAAAGTATAATAATTGTATAGTATATAATTAAAATTTTCATTTTCCGTTTGCACCAAAAATGAAAAAAATGTCAATTTAAATACAGAAATACATTTCTAAAATGAATTTTGTTACGTATATTACGCTTTCATACCTCTAGACTTTCATTATAAATGGAAATGTGTGTTTCATTCTTTCTCAGTACTGGGAGAAAATGTTATTCTTGATAAAATAAAACTAAAGATATACACTATAGATGAGTGAATAGAGATTCGGTTGTTTAAGTAGGAAATAAAACCAGGGTAAGTAACAGCAGTAGTACAGGATGCTGCATCACATTTGGAGGTACCTGTGGTAACTGTGGAGACTGCCGGCCAATCAAAGACCACTGTCCGTTTCGAATCCTGTAACCACTAACGACTTTACCTGAGGAACACCCATGAAAAAATTTCAATTACATTCCAGTCTGTTGAAAAATACTGCAATTAAAATCATTCGGTTTGAGACTTAATGCATAATGAGAACTCACCAAGGCGATGTGTGTGGGTTCTGAAGGCAAACGGGTACATAGGGTATGATGAGTAGGTGCAAGCGATGTCAGCATTGGTTACTGTAAGAAAACAAAAGAAAAAGAAAATATATATAGGATTTAGATAAGATATAAGTCATTAAAATAACAGGTTTTGCAAATTATTTTGAAGGATTCTCAGTTTAAATCCTGAAATAACCAGGTCGCATGTGTTTAGCAGTTTGATTCGCTCTTTAAATGGTTTCCGCCTCAAATAGAAACAGTTTCGGAGTGTCAAATTGGAAGGCCGCTCCTTGGCGTACCTGTCTTTCCTGGAGGGATGACTGTGTCCACAGACATCATCAGGTACATGCCAGCAATAAAGGGCTGTCTAGAAAGAAAAAAGGAAAAGGACATCAGATAAACCTCGATCGCATCGTTTCACAACGCATTTAATGTTCATCGGAACTGCAAAATCTTAAAGGGAAATGAGTTCGCACTTCGTTTGGCGAAACCGTAATCCCGTAACGAGCTTGAAGATTGCACAGAGATTATTTCAATGTGGATTTGTGCAGCTTTTTTAAACCGTTTCGAAAAACGACGGATTCGTGTTTCTAGATGAAATCATAGAAATGATGGGCGTTTATGTGTAACCAAATATCTTTCCTTCGTGTATCGGCGCTCCGTCGGCATCATTTACAGCAGACCGGAACAGACAGACGCTCGGATCGATAATCCGCTTCTGTTATAATGTCACTTAGTGCTAACGACAGCACCCGCGCCATTACTCAGCGATAAGAAATTCACCTTTGTACGTATATTCTTTAAAAAACGGCCGATAAAACGGTGAATTTACCTCCTGCCGTGTGTCAGTAAGTAAAGCAAACCATCGACATGAAGCATGAAAGCATTAAAGCTCTTAAATGTCTTTTTCTCCATATTTAAATTGCTACTTCAGTCATTTTGCCCAATTAATGGCACGACACCAAGATAATTGATGCAAGACCCATAATTACATGCTTTATGGAAGAAAAAAAACTGCCCTAGGTTGATGGATCTAACAGCCTATACAACTTCAGTCAATATACATGGGGAGTTTGTAGGAAAACAACTGCGTAAATGGATCCAATTCTGCCAACCTTGTTATTATTTCCAATTAAGTCTTCACAGTCGTTCGACATAAAACACTACAATCCCGGAGGAAATTCTAAAAATGGACAACTTTTCGAATGCAGTCATGCGAAGAATCAATAACGGCATAAAGAAATGGAACGAGGATTGGAAACTTACGGTTTGGAAGTCATTTGTAGATTAAGTCCTGAGCAGTCTTTATGGTGATCTGGAACAAAGGCAAGACAACATCAGCCCAAAACCGTTCATCCTCAAAAATCTGATGCCGGTGTTGGTTTTAAAACAAAAGCACAGTCGAGAGAATAATGCATGGATCAGCAGTTTTGCCCCCAGATTGCCAGCTCTTCAAATTTAAGAATCCAGAAAAAAAAAGAAGTGATGGTACAAAAGCCCAGCGTTGTCAAAAACTTGACTGGATCTACCTGTACACTGGAACGTGGTTCGCCCCCGGGGGGGTGAGGGAGGGATTTTGGGTCGGATAAAATTATTCATAGAGCTTCAAACGTTTCCTAAGCTTGACTCTATTTTTATCCTATTTTATCAGAAGCTTTTGGTTGCTGTGCACCGAAATTTACAGACGAGCTGATCAGAATGAAGGCCAGAGAGAAAGTGATGTTATAAATCCTTCACAACTGAACAGTTGTAACATTACACCTCATTAGCAGGAGTGCGGAAGGGGGCTAATGCACTGTATAATCGTTATCATGGCTTTGCTTTAGGTCAGAAATCAAACTATTGTTCGTTTACAAAAGCGGGGTTTTGCGTGACGTCGACCCGCGAATGCAGACGCGATGGCTGGATCGCGTTCACATTAGACCGCAGTCGGTGTGAAAAATTCATCCCAAAAATGTTTAATAGGGTTGGAGCTCTATAGCTGGAGATCTTCCACTCCAACCAACGCATAGCACATTTTCGTGGTGTTCGCTTTGTGCGCAGGGGCATCGTCATGCTGGAGCGGGTTTGGGTCTCCGAGTTCAAGTAAAGGAAAAATGTCATGTTACTGCATCCTGTACAATTGTGTGGCTTCAGCTTTGTGGTAACAGTTTGTTGGAAGGAACCACATAAGCCTGGGAAAGTCGGATGTGTCCCGATACTTTTGCTCCTGCAAGTAAAAATTAATCAGGCAGGAAAAACTTTACATAAAAACCTACCTTTAAAACTACGGACATCACCATAGTGGATTTGCAGCACAAAGTAGGTAATCCTGGTATCTCCTCCGACTCTGAAGCCGACATCTTTGTGGGAAAGAAAGAAGAAAGATGCAGGAAGGGTGAGATCAAATCACTATGAGATATACACAGCTAGAGAAAGCTGGAGGGTGAGAAATAAATCATGGATGAAGAATCAATTACTGTCCTTGTGGTTTCTCGTTTCTGTCTCGGTGGAGAGCAATTACAATGGTCTAGAGAAAATCCTCTGATTATTAATGATCTCAGAAGTTTGCTATCTCTGCTGGAGTCATTGATAATATAAGGGACAGTTTGAAAAGAGTTACACAGACGGACAGGGGGATAAAAAAAAAAGACTAATAAATGGAAGATAGAGAAAGACATGGATCATAGTCTGAAGAAAGAGATTACCTTTAGGGAGCTTAGTGGGTGGAGCATTTCTTGCCCAGGCATACATTATCTTGGCCTCATCCTCACATGTGCCCTGTTCTGTCCCACAATTCCTGCACAAACACACACACACACACACACACACACACACACACACACACACACACATTTCTCAATACAACCACCTGCCGCTGTTTCATTATTCACCATCCAGCTAAAATGCTCAGAGCCCTGAAGGGTTTAGAAGCGATCACAGACAACAAACATGTTACATCATAGACAGAATTTACGGTTAAACCATCGCTCGGTACTTCATCAGTTAGAAATGTGAAAAATTGGAAAAATGTCCTATGTGAGCTTGAGTTAATAAACAAAAATTATTTTTATATTTGCCACTGAGAAGGTGCTGGCACTAAATATAATTCAAGACGGAACCTCGAACCTGGAATGTATTGAGTCTAGACTGCATCTCTGTGAATAGATTTTTATTTAGTTGTTCCCAAGGAATGTTGTGCAAAATATAAAAAAAACGCTTGCGTGATCGAACGACAAATAAATGCAAAGCGGATCCGGAATAAACTACAAGACCTGTAGCTTTTACTCTCGGAACAGCCACAGTTCTTATTTGCGCAAGTCCTTTTGTAAACTTTACTTTGAGATTCTGTTTATGATTGAATCAGATAATTGCTGCAGATTCTCAGCTGCACCTTCGTAAAATCACCTGTTCTACCACACCCCCGAAAGTGTCGTATTGGATTTAAAGGTAAAAGGACGGTTTTTTTTTTGTCTCGTGTACTTTACAGCACGGTGAAATTCTTCTTTCGCATATCAAAAGCGATGGAGGAAGAATCATCCACGATACAGCACAGAGGGTTAAGGACCTTGGACAGGGGCCCAAGAGTGGCAGTACTGGGGCTTGAACCCCTGACCTTCCTATCAGTAACCCAAAGCCTTAACCACTGAGCTACCACAACTTAGATCTGGTGCCTGATTTAAACAGGCTGTGTCAAGACTCAAACAGGCTGTGGCATGTGAACGAGAGAATATAAGCAAGCTGGAAGTGTGTTAAGAAAACATTCCATTATTATATTACAAACACGAACCTGACAGTCAACACAAGACAAGTTAGGCCTCTGATTGCAGCTGTTAACTGACAGGAGTGGAACCTGATGTGCTCTTTCACTTTTGTGTGCCATTCGCATTCTGAAATGCTTTTTTTTTTTCTCACCATGGTTGTTCAAGAACCATTCTCGTAAACGTTTTATTCTCCAAAACTAAACACATTTCACCAATGACAAGCATTAAAGCATGCAATCAGCACCGGGGAAACTGGTCCTGGGCCTCAAACCATCCGATGATCTCTGAAATATGCTGTATGTTGGTCAAGAATGTTTGTATGGCTCTTAATAATGAATCATACATTTGCTAAAACAGTCATGACCCGTCGAGCATCAACAGCATTCACTTTTTCAGTAGTTACAGGAGCTCGTCTGTTGAATCGGACCACACGCCCAGCCTTCGCTCCACGCGTGCATCAATGATCCTTTGCCATTCATGACCCTCTTACCGGTTCACCACTGTTCCTTCATTGGAGCACTTTTGATAGATTCTGACCACTGCAGACCAGGAACATCCCACAAGAGGAAAACCCAGACGTCTAGACGTCACAATTTGCACTCAAATCCTTTCACTCGCCAATTTTTCCTGATTCTAACATCAATTTTAAGGATTAAATGTTCACTTGCTGATGAAGAGATAATCAGTGTTATTTACTTCACCCCTTATAAAGTTGTGATGTTATAATGTTAAACCTGGTGTATAAATACATTTTGCTATTTAAATAAATTTGAAACAAATCAACAAATGACTTTATACGGTTTTAACAGCAACACAGCCACAACAGGAAATGCTGCCTGATGTGCAGTAAAAACGACTCCACTAACTGCTCAACACGAAAAGGAGCGTTTCAGGTTTAAGGAGATTACAGGAGTTTGGGATGTTTCCTGCTGTGCTAAACAGAATATCAAACAGCACACAAAGGCGTCTGCGTACAACGTTCACGACAACGTTCACTCCATTTCTTGTGTTGTTTTCACTAGTCATTACTGTGCAATTATATTTAGTCCAAGGAGCCACTCGTGTGCTGGTTGAGCAGGAAACGGAAAAAAAGATTTATGTTTGTATTGTTACTGAAAAACCCGCACATCACACATCATGATGAAGATGAACGAATAAATAGAGAAACATCAGCCATCCCTTGCATGCTGATTTAGTTTTTTGTACGGCATCGCATTTTGTACTGTGTTGTCGCCTTAATGCCTAAAATCACTTTAATAAATGAAGTGAATGAAAGAAAAGGAGAATCCACAGTAGCGCCTATTAGAAATGCATTTATGCTTCGTAAGTCGTTGAAAATGTTTCATTCAGATTCTATTTCAGATATCGACTCGTCTGTGTGTGATGAGTCACATGACCTGGCCTTTTGTGTGTGTGTGTGTGTGTGTGTGTGTGTGTGTGTGTGTGTGTGTGTGTCTCCTTTCAATCCAATGATCTCTGATGATTCATGCAGCATTTCTTGATCCTCACACACACTTTGCACTCGAAATATCCGATGCTGTATAGAGAATAATGGAGTCCCGAGACTTAAAGGAAGCTGCATTTTTGATAAAATGTATCTTCTACTAACGAGAGCAGTGACAGATTCCCGGAAAGAAAAAAAAACTAAAAAAAAAATAAATAAATAAAACGTCTGCCGTAGTGTTTCGTTCAAACACACACTCTAAATTTAACGCTGCTGCGTTTCATGGAGGAGGCAGTGGATTGATTTGTGGTCTCGTTAGTGTGTTTAAAAGCAGGCTGTGTTCAAGCATAGGAGTGGAACGTTCCCTCTCTGATCTCCTGACCCCGAATCTCTCCGGACGAAACGCTCCTCGACAGAAGGATATGTGGGAAGAGCTGTGAGGCGGATATGAGAAATCCTCCTCACCCCCTCATCTAACCCACAACCCCACAGGGCATCTCTAACAACCCCTGTTGTCAAGCTGGATGTGGTTGCCCTGGTAACAGGCCGGTTTATTAGCGTCTTCCCCATTCTCTCTCTCTCTCTCTCTCTCTCTCTCTCTCTTTCTCTCTCTCTCATTTTTTCTTAGGAGGACAACGTATCATTTTCTGTTATGTAGAGCATTCGGACCAGAATACGCGGTTTGGGTTTCTAAATGGTACATCGCTAAGACTTGTGCATAAAGCCAGATGTAATCGATTAGGCGCTCTCCGGCAGCTCGTAACGATCTCTTCACTCCGTTTGTTTTTATAAGTTTAGAAATTACACTCAACAAGGCTGTTGATCAACTTCCCTAATGAAAAACGGCTAATCTGTTCGTCAGGGAAGCGGCGTCTTCGTTTCACAGGGCCACATAACATTTGCCATTGTAAACTGATCAGCATTAGAGACATCGATCACAGACGGAAGCGGGAAAATAAAGCACTTGCCAGTAGCCTTTGGTGGAGTAGGGAGTTCTACAGCCGTATAAGAGCATGTGGTGCGCGGTTTCCATGGAAGCATGGGGCACAAAGTCCACTAAAGAGAGAGAGAGAGAGAGAGAGAGAGAGAGAGAGAGAGAGAGAGAGAGAGAGAGAGAGAGAGAGAGAAAGAGAGAGAGAGAGAAGAAAGAAAAGTTAGACGTACATAGAAATCTTAGAAGGAATACATTTTTTTTTTTTTTTTTTACAAAAACAAACATTAAAAGAAGACGAGGTAATATACGTCTTTACAAACAAGTTTACATTTTTAATCAGTCTGATTCATTTGCATTGTTTAACCAGAAGATAAATGATTCAAATTGACAACAATAACTAGGATCAATAATCAGAGTCTCATCAGCAGAACAAAACAAATGCTGAATCGGATATAAGAGCAAAAATGTGTGAATGTATGAACTGGAAAAATCACAACTGTTCATTGTAAGAAAAGTAAATATAGAACAGCTAGTTATTATTTAGACAAACGTATTGGGACACGTGACCTGTTACTGCCATATGTGCTTCTCCAAACTGTTACCACAAACCTGGAGGCACACAGACGTCTTTGGTGCCGGTGTGATCGAATTTTGCCTTCGCTTGAACTCTGAGACCAAAACCTGTTCCAGCATGGCGATGTCCCTGTGCACAATGTGAGCTCCATGAAGATTTGTTTTGCATGGGTTAGAGTGGAAGATCTCCTGCTATAGAGCTCCAAGCTGTTCAAGCTGAGTGAACCCCACTCCTTCTTACCTCATTAGTATCTGACACTATTGTGACGGATAAACACAAATGTGCACAAGCACACTCCAAGATCTCGTGGAACAT
This sequence comes from Silurus aristotelis, assembly GCF_946808225.1. Classification (NCBI taxonomy): domain Eukaryota; kingdom Metazoa; phylum Chordata; class Actinopteri; order Siluriformes; family Siluridae; genus Silurus; species Silurus aristotelis. The sequence goes on from NC_139591.1 coordinate 2,825,556, forward strand.
CTTCCCAGAAGAGTGGAGGAAAACATAAGAGCAAATTCGGACTATATGTGGAATGCGATGCACAAAAAAGCACATACCTTATACTTATGACCAGGTGTCCACAAACTTTTGGCAAAATAGTGTATGTTCGTTTATCTTCCATTATCTGGCTTAAGGTGAGCCTGACTATATGAGGCAGGAATACATCCCATATCTGTGCCTTAATCCTGAACTTGTCCTGTCACTGAAATATTCAAGTTTTCTCCGCTTCCTGTCTGCAAAATCAGAAGAAATCACTGTGCTCCTGCAAACTCAGCAGCCTGGCCTCCACAAGAGCATCACCACGGGTGGAAAATCAATACATTGATTTTGATTGATGCCTCGTTCCAGACTTCTTTTCAGGCAAGCTAATGAAGTTATAAATAATGCATCATTGTCTGATTGACAGCTGGACCTGAACCATCCCACTAAAAAGCTTCAAAAAAGAGAAGGTAATACTTCAGATATTGCCATCATGTCTGAAAAACTGTGGTGGAAATGAACCTTTAATGCGTATAGAGGGGGAGGGGTTACAGAAGTATTATTTTGTCAATGGTGTGTCGTTTCGAGGAGCCAGAAAGTAAATAAACCCCAGGGCAAAACGCAGGTCTTACGATTTGCGCATGTTCAAGGACGTGAGCACTTTCAGACGTTTGTGTGGATGAGCAACTTTTGGGAAAGGATTGAAAACGAAAGCGTAGAAAGCGGCGTGATCCGGATTAGTGTAGACGTAGCCTGAGAGGGATGGGCGTCGGTGAGCTCGTGGATGCAGAAGAGGGCAGATAGCACTCTCCTTTAAACATATTGAGCTGCCTTGCGAAACAGCAGCAGGGTTGAATGGATGCTGTAATTGGTTTCACGTGTCTCATAGGAAGCATGCGATAGCCATCTGCCTCTTCACGGGTTTGCTGATGGAGTAGAGCTGGATAGTGGAGTGGAAAAAGATTTTCAAGTTGGGGAAAAAGTGCTAATGAGGCCTGCAAAAATGATCTAACGCACTATTAATAATACAACATATTAATATTGGGCAAAATGCCTTCATTCGAGTGTGTATCAGGATCTAAATCAATAGAATGCACATAAAAGAAGATTATAGCAGAAATGTGAGACTTGACTCGGGTCAAATCCTCTCTGACTGAAATGGGATCTGTGGGCACAGTGGGTAGTAATTCTTACTCACAGTCCCTTTTGCTTTCTCTCACACACACACACACACACACACACACACACACACACACACACACACATGGCCATTAACACTCAGTCCACACTGAGAGCAGTCTGTAATGAAGTAGCACAATGCTTTGTCATTAATCAGAGCTCAGGAGTGAATTCTCAGTCCCTGCCTGGACAGCAAGGAGACAGGATAAAGTCATCACTTGTCAAACACTCCTGCACTACACACACCAGCTAAACACACACACACACACACACACACACACACACAAAACCATAAGTAGACAACTATACGTGTGGCTTGTTGCCACCGCTGGCTAACATCAATGCTCTCGTTAGTCACCTCACTGAGCAGCACTGAAAACGGCTTTATGTGGATAAAGAGCAGCTGATTGGCACAGAGGATCACTTGCGCCGCTCTGTAATCAAACCTGCAGGCAAAAATAATACAACAGCAAACACCTCCATTTTGATTAGAATGATAATAGCCAGAACAGGACGACAGGTGCAGTATTTAACAAACATTACGAGTTGGAAGGCTGAAACACCTCGTGAGTGCATTGAGTTCCCCGACAGGTAGTTTGCCGATGACTCCATTGTAATTAAAAAATATCGTAAGTCAAGACGTGGCCTAATTTACCCAGGAGGTAGTGTTTACAGTGTACAGTGTTAATAACTGAACACATTATAATATATAATTTTGCAAAACAGAGCAATTTACAGTATGGTACTGTATAAATCAGTCTATATAAGGTCCTCTGTACTGTACAGTCATGTAAAAGCTGTGTTATACATCTATATTTAATACTGCAATACTGCATGTTCATGCTTGGCCTATGCCTAATAGTTTTGTTTACATTTCACATTCGAGTACACGGGACCTCAATAATTCAATCTGTACCAAGCAGAAGTAAAATGCACTCATTCAGAAAAAAAAAAAAAAAAAAAAAAGCAATTTGTTGAAGTTAATCACAATCTGCCCTGGGAAACCTGCTTAGTGCTCTCTCTCTCTCTCTCGCTCTCGGTTCAACGGTGTTAATTTCCCTGAGAAGGGAGCAGGGCGAGGGTTCGCTTTCCAATCGGGAACATACGTATATACGTCTCGGAGTTATTGAAAGTTTATTCAGAGCTAAGCAAAACGTGCGGAGCGAAGACTCCGCCGCATTGCATTCCGCCGTGATTCGACCGTAAATAATGGCTTCGTCTTCTTTCGTCAGCCCATAACGGTGCTTGATTCCATTATAAGAGCTGGGGATAGCTGACATGACGAGGAGAGAAAGCAGGCAGGCTGATGAAGCCCTTCAGGGAGGAATAGAAACCATTAGTGAATGCTGTTGCTGATTGTGTGTGTGTGTGTGTGTGTGTGTGTGTGTGTGTGTGTGTGTGTGTGTGTGTGTGTGTGTGTGTGTGTGGTGTCAAATGACTGATAGTGATAAATGAGGTCTGCTTCATGTAACAATGGCCTGAAAGGTAAAAGGAAGTCACGAATGCAAGCACAACCGCTCGTGTCACATACGCGAGCCGAGAGCTTGTACGTGGACTCGTGACTTAAACGTGTGTTTAAACACCAGAAAAGACAAATCGTTCAAGATCTCTGCATGACGGATGAGGTCTTGAAGAAAATAAATGAGTTTTATACCTCATCTGTTGAGCAGAAATGCAACCTCGTCTTATAAGCAGGAATATTTTAACATACATAAGTAAAGATTTATTATAGCCATCGCTTATTTGTATTGCTAATGTGACACAATCACTTTGATATTAAATAGAAGACTGTCAGAGTAATTCAACGGTCATTTGTTTCTTCTCCTACTTCAGGGGATTGAAAGTTAATTCGACGTCTTTATAAGTGCACATTAGTTTGGTATAGTATAGTATGGTATTGTATAGTATATGATGGTATAGTATACTATACTATACCATACTATACTACACTATACTATACTATACAATACCATACTATACTATACCAAACTATACTATACCATACTATACTACACTATACTATACTATACAATACCATACTATACTATACCATACTATACTAAACTATACTATACCATACTATACTACACTATACTATACTATACTATACTATACCATACTATACTAAACTATACCGTACTATACTATACCATCATATACTATACTATACCAAACTATACTATACCAAACTATACTATACCATACTATACTACACTATACTATACTATACAATACCATACTATACTATACCAAACTATACTATACCATACTATACTACACTATACTATACTATACAATACAATACCATACTATACCATACCATACTATACTAAACTATACTATACCATACTATACTACACTATACTATACTATACCATACTATACTAAACTATACCGTACTATACTATACCATCATATACTATACTATACCAAACTATACTATATCAAACTATACTATACCATACTATACTACACTATACTATACTATACTATACCATACTATACTAAACTATACCGTACTATACTATACCATCATATACTATACAATACCATACTATACTATACCAAACTATACTATACCATACTATACTACACTATACTATACAATACCATACTATACTATACCAAACTATACTATACCATACTATACTACACTATACTATACTATACTATACTATACTATACTATACTATACCATACTATACTAAACTATACCGTACTATACTATACCATCATATACTATACAATACCATACTATACTATACCAAACTATACTATACCATACTATACTACACTATACTATACTATACAATACCATACTATACTATACCAAACTATACTATACTATACTATACAATACAATACCATGCTATACCATACTATACTATACCATACTATACTAAACTATACTATACCATGCTATACTACACTATACTATACTTTACTATACTATACCATACTATACTAAACTATACCGTACTATACTATACCATCATATACTATACTATACCAAACTATACTATACCATACTAAACTATACTATACCATACGATACTATACCATACTATACTAAACTATACTATGCCATACTATACTATACTAAACTATACCATACTATACTATACCATACTATACTATACCATACATTATATACCCCACCATGCCATTCTATACTATACTATACTAAACTATGCCATACTATACCACACTAAACTATACCATACTATACCATACATTATATACCACACCATGCCATTCTATACTATACTATACTATACTATACTATACTATACTATACCATACTAAACTATGCCATACTATACCACACTATACTATACCATACCATACTATACTATACTATACAAACCCCATATTAAGAGCAGACAGCTGCTGTTTCAGAAGTGACTTTCAGGCACATGCAGGTGCAAAATTAATCGATTTACATAAACTCTACCCTGTATTTTGCAGCATGAGGTAAAAATGCCCCGAATTTACATTTTCATTTCGCAAATGCTGTTAAACAGAGCGACTCTGAAAGTGCTGACAGATGACTCATCTAGCAAATCTGCAAGGATTCATAACCTGAAGCACAAAAGACAAATGCTGGATTCTACAAGTAGCTGACTGATCTAGGCAGCAATAATAATAGTATGATAAAGTAAGATATAAAACTTGATGGGACTGGCGTGAATTTTTGAGGAAGGAAGAGAAACTCATACGAAGTGAAGAGGGAAATTAAAGAATCTTTAGTCCTCAGAAAAGACATGCCAGACAGCCTGAAGTTGTGTATGTGAGCAGCTCAGAACAAGGATACAAAGATAAAAACGGTATTTGGGTGATGATCTAGAGCAGGAGTAGATCAGAGGAGGAGGACCAGGAAGAGTTTAGCAGTAGACAAGTATAAAAATAACTGAATAAATAGAGAGTAGGAAGAAGGGAAGATGTTTTGTCAGATGTTATGAAGAAGAAATCTATTGTATTAGATGATCAGAGATAAATGTAGTTTCTGGGTCTTTAATTCAGTCTTTAGGTATTTGGGCTACATCAGAATAGATTTATTTTTTATATCAGTTCAGTCTTTAGGTATATGATCTTCATCATTTCAGTCTTTAGGTATGTGGGCTATCTGTTTAGTTTCCTGGTATTTCAGTTAAGTTTATATGTGTATAGGGAGCATAAGTTCCATGGTATGTTTTGTTATTTCTTTCAGGTTTTATTGCATATTAATTGAGTCAAATGCCAAAAAAAATCATACACATGAAAGACAACCTTCATCCGAATTTCTCAGTAGATCAGTTTTTCCTTTTCCAGTGTTCTTTTTTCTGTTCTGTCAGAACCTCGGTGTGCCACAAACAACTGTTTGGTTCCGTAAAACAGAAACGATATATTGGGATGATATCTTATTTTAGGAATAGGATATCATTTAAGGAAAGCTGTCCTTAAGAACACAGCACTATATGCAAAAAAAAAATGAATACCATGAAACCTGTACCCACACCTCGCCAGACAAGTAAAAGACAGGCTATAAGTATATGTGGCAGCGGACTAGTTAGCATTTGTGTTTGTCATTAACAACTGTTGGGTTTGGTAAAAAGAAAGCGATTGAACATTTTTTGAACTGAAGAAAATACATTCTTATGTGCCCTTTGAACGGAACATTCTAGATTTAGTCCACCTTTCTGCTGTTATAATGTCCTCCACTCTTCTGGGAAGGTGTTCCAGTAGGCTGTGGGGATTTCATTCACACAAGCATTAATGAGGTCAGGCAGGCAGAGTGTTTCAGCTCATCCCAAAGGTGTTGGGGTCGGAGTTCAGTGCAGAACACTAACCTTGGCAAACCATGTCGACGTGGATCTCGGGAGCGTTTTTGTGCTGGAAAGTGTTTGGAAAGTGTTTAAGAAAAAGCCAAAAATGGGCTTAATCATCAGCTGTCTGCATTACAGCACCCGTAATGTTTAGCTTGAAAGCCCACAAAGGACATCGAAAGTGAATAATGAGGAGAAATTATGCAGAAAAGCTGCTGAAATGCTCGGGGTCACTTGATTTCAATCCATCAAAAGCTACCATAAAGATAAATTCAGGCATGACCTCAGCTATGATGGATGAGCTACAGAGTAACCTGTTCCAGAGTGACAGGAGGAGAAAATATGTGGAGAGTAAAATACATCGCTCAGGGTCCAATGCGCATCGCTTCATCTGGGAAATATGATGGCATGGACATGTATGGCTGCCAGCAGGGCTGTTTCTCTTGTCTGTATTGATGACCAGCAGCAGCAGCAGCAAAACGATGTCTAAAGTCTATGGAAGCATCAAATCCAGCCAGGCTGCTCAAAACATGTCACATCACAATGTGCCATGAATCTAAGGGCCAAATGTCTCAAATGTTTGGATTGTCCAGTCAAAGACAGTCAGTCAGAGGGGGGGGGACAGCAACTGGAAACGTCTGTAGTAATATAATTAAAATAATTCAGATCGCTGTGGAGCAGAATTGAAGCTGTAACCGACACCGAGGCGAAAAACAAGGTTTGTTTGGTCCGCTACAGCTGTGAAGTGTGTGATGTGATTCCCTTCGCTTCTCTGTGAGAGACTGTCCAAGAAGATTTAACAGGACTGGAGATTCGCTCTCTTTATGCTCCTGCTGGAGATGGTGCAAGAGGAATGCAGCTGAATAGGTGGTGATCTAATTCTGCTGGGGCAGGGCAAATACAGACTGGAAGCTCAGGCATATTGAGGCAGAAGGAAACAGCAAACGCTTATAGGGTTTTAGATCATCTCAGTGTCATGGGGTCCCTTCACCGGGGAACACATCAGCCCACATATTCAATAGCAACAGACATCAGTAGACACGGACATTACCAATAGCAACCGGGATTGCTATTTTCCTCCCATTGGGTGGAAAAAAGACTGGACTGAACTGAGCTTTAATATTCAATGCAATGTTTGTTTCTAAAAGTGGGTCAGAATAAAAAAAATACAAACTCTTTTTTTCTTTCGCACTTTTCACAGGATTTCTTTATTACCAATTATTAAGTAGTAGTTACTCACCGATATATGCCTCCTTTGATGTGGGCACAGGAACAGCCATACAGTAATATGTATCAGACTGCAAAACAACGAGAACCTTCATCAGTGCATCCGTAAACAAGTCACTGTATGATAAAAGCCATTTATAATTATTTCACTTGATATTGAGTAAATACAGCGACATATCACAACATAGTTTAACTGCACAACACCCTCAAAAATACACATGTTTAAAAACAAGACCGGCTGTGTGATGATTGCGAGTAAATATGAAAAATTTTGAAGAGAAGGAAGAGTAAGAAATATCGAAATGGAATAAAATTGAAACAAATAAAAGGAACAACGTAATGAAATGACTAGGAAAGGAAAGGAAAGGAAAGGAAAGGAAAGGAAAGGAAATAAAAAGGAAAGGAAAGGAAAGAAAAAGGTAAGGAAAAGGAAGGGAAAGGAAAGGAAATAAAATGGAAACGAAAGGAAACAAAACGAAAGGAAAGGAAAGGAAGGAAAGGAGATAAAGGATATGGAAAAGAAAGAAAAAGGACGGAAGGAAAGCGTAAACTATTCCTACCACATTGGGTAAGAAGTGAAAACCGTTGCTGATAATATTATTCCCTGTGCAGCTCTACTTAAACATTTACTAAGTATATCACAAACACAACCAAAATAGAAAGTTGCATCATAGTAACTGTGTGTATGAGTCATGCCTGGTGTCTGGACTGCAGTGGTATTGACAGAGTGATGCATCATTTAAAAACAAAGCTAAACAAAGCACGTTAGCTGTAGTCGATTCTTCCTTACTGTCAAAATATTGAGATATTGAGTGACATACAAACAATCACGATGAATAAGGTGAGTCCCCCCCCCCCCCCCCCAATACCCCAGTTCTTTTAGGCTTTTCAAAGAAAGGTCTAATTATAACTCAGCCAGCTGTTCTATCAACACTTCTGGGCACATCTTTAATTCAGTAAAAGCCAGTGAGAAGCGAGCAGACGGATGACAGGATTGAGCTCGAGCGGTTTTATTCACGAGTACGAGTTTTATTCGCAGTCCTTCGCATAACTCGCCACGATCGCGCCGCATTTCGGCAAAAGGGCGACACAATGCGCTTAATCCAATAAGAGAGATGACAGGACGAGCCCTGCCCAGATACTGAAGACCTTCATTTCTTCTCTCTCTGGTCTCTGTAGTGCTGGCTCGAACGAGTCGAAGCACAGTTCTTTCTCACAATAACTTTTTTTCCATCATGTTCACAGCAGAAGTGACACAAGGCAGATCTGTTTGTGTGGAGAAAATGGACTAAACTGCAGAATGGAGTTCATACAGCTATTTGGTGGCATCACGAAGAAAAATGACAGCAAGTCATTTGCAGTGCAATGCTGTAATTGCCTGGCTATGGCTGAGAGCTTTTGGTTGTCATTTTGCCCTTTGACTTTCTGCTTAAGGGCAACAAGTCTGAATAAATTTTTTATTTTGCCGTGGCAACAGTGAACTAATGCACTAATACGGGGGCAATTTGCTACTGTAAGTGAGGTTCTATCAAGAGTCGTGATCCGATCAACTGCGATCCGTTGCAGCACTAATAAGAACCCAAATTCATTAAGGCCTGGGCCCAAGATACACATCCTGTCGAAATCAATTTTAACAAACAAAGCCATTGGGGGGGGGGGGGGGGACACCCCCGCAAAAAAAAAAAAAAGAGAAGCAACAGCAAGCAAAAACAACTGGAGAGACGCCCCCTGAGCCAGGCAAAGGTCATCAGCTGATCAATAGCTCAATATGGATGGTGCAGACTGCTCAAACTCAACTCTTGTTTCTGCGGTGATATTACATTCAAACACACACACACACACACACACACACACACACACACACCCTCCTCCAGGGGCGAGTTATCAACGAGAGCCTGCGATGAATCGCTTGTCGATGAGTCATAGAGCTGT
>NC_139591.1:2839698-2844698 GCF_946808225.1 Silurus aristotelis
AGACCACAATGGGTTCCTCTATGGTCATCTAAGAACAGAATCTGAGGCAATCGTAGAAACAGGTTTTCCCCTGACTTTTCGATTTTTTTGCACCTGGCTGCTGCCACATGATTGTGTGATTAATCACCTACATAAATGTGCAGGTGTACGAGTGTTCACAGATTTATGAAGGTCGGTGCTTCCTGTGACTCTGCGTGCAGCGTTGTGCTGCCATCTGCTGGCGTGTTAAAAAACTCGCCATCAGAGGCTCGAAATGTTTGCTACCACCTCGTAAGCGCGTGTACAACCAGCTGCCAAAACCACATTCTTATTCATCACTCAGTTGACAACCGAAGCGCCTTGAGCACGTTCAAGCATGTATCGTTCGCCCGAGTGTTTGCGAACGCGCTGACGTTTTCCTGAAACTGACGGTGTGACGGCCCTCCTGGCCTCGGCTTTGTAAATAAGGCCTTTTGCCTACGACATCCATTCATCACGCAGCAGCACAACAGCCCACTCTGGTCCTTCTGCTCATTCACAGCAGCCCTGGGAGACAGGTGTTCTTACCTGTTATACCGTCTCGTCTCCCTTTAATCTTCAGGGCTAAACATCTGAGATGTATGCAGAGCGCTAATTCGGTAGGAAACATGTTACAATTCCAGTCAAGTAACTTTATTGCCACTGCCAACATTCTTCCAGGAATTCCTACATGTAACTACTTCATTGAATAAGAGTTTTTAAAAAAAAAAGGCTGATAATTGCTGAACTGTGCAGATCCGGTTCTAACGTAATGCAGCTTTACAGGAACATGTGTTTCAATTTTAATTTATGAAATTTCTCTGTGGAATGTGGAGCACTTGGTATTTCTCCACACGCTTGTCAGCTACATCTGAGCTCAAATAAACGAGTGCTGGAAAGCATTCTGTCCCACTGCACCAATGCAGCTGTACTAAGCCAAAAGGATAAAAAAACGCAGAGAGCACAGAGGAGAAGAAGAAGGAAAGCCATGCGCCAAAGGCTGGGCAGGGACGAAAAGAAAAGGAGGGGAGAGAGAGAGAGAGAGAGAGAGAGAGAGAGAGAGAGAGAAAGAGAAATGAGAAGCCTCTGTGTTTGCAGAGCAGCTCTAGGGGCGGAGATGCCACTCCAACAGCGAGAACGGTCCATATGCCAACACGACACCATCCTCTCTGTAGGAAGCAGGGGAGCCAGTGGGAAAATAAAACAGCATCACTGTGTACTTTATGAGATAAGCTTTACTTTCAGGACACTGTTTAACCATTAAAAAAGAAAACTGTAGAATGGAGGCTTTGGAGGACAGGAAAAAAAACTCTTTGGTGGAGCAACCTTCGATCAGGGGAAAGAAATGTGAACTACTGAAATTGAACAACGCACCCAAGTGAACTCGCACTTTAAATAAAGGCGTGTTTATAATGTAGGATTTATTATAGCGAAATTAATTCAACTCCTTGACAATTTAACTTAAAAAGATACGCTTTAAAAAAAAAAAAAAAAAAAGAAAGAAATCCTTAATCTTGCATCTCAAACATTATCATTATTTTTCATCCTAGACAGTTACAGATGTTTTCCAAAGATAAAAAACAGAATAAAAGAACCACAAATTCAATCCAATAATCCACAGAATAAAACACACCATTGAGGAAAGAGCAATAATCTCTTATACCTGATGGATCGAAGGCACGATTACAATAATTACATCCTTAAAACCAGACTTATGAGTTGAACCGAATTTTTTTAAACACATGAAGCATGGGGGATCTGAATAAACTCATCTATAATCATAAATAACTACAGAATGACGGCTCGTGTCAAAAAGCCACCGTTTGTGACGCTTTCAGCCAAATCCATAAGTTGGATTTGATTTGCTGATTGCGCATTAGATTTCAGCCCGGACTTGTATGTAAGAGCGATTTTTAAAGAAGAATAAAAAACACATCTGTCTTGAACACGCAGCTCTAAAAACGTCCGACAAACGCACAAGTTTCCAAAGACATCCTTAAGACCGATCGTTTCACGCACAATCTCTCCTGAAACTCTTGAAGCACAAACGCACGGTGTAAAAGCAGACTCGCCGGGCTGCCTACCTTCTCGCAACCGAGCGCCTGATGAGAGCCGAGAGACGAGAGGACAGCTGCTTCTCCGCTGCCACAGAGTCGGGAGGGTGAGTGAGATGACGGAGAGAGAGAGAGAGAAAGAGAGAGAGAAAGAGAGAGGGGGATGGCTCAGCGTGCATGCTGACATCATCACCACCATCATCTCTCTCGCACGAGGAGGAAACTATGGTAACGGATGCGTGCACCTGCGACTCAGGCATCTCCGAAACGTAAGCGAGCAGCCGTGGGGCAACGGACGTGCGTGAAAAAATAGCGGGTTTGACCTCTGTCTTTGTAAACACGGGTTCTGTTTGGATAATGGAATTATTTGACAGATTATTGTTTAATAGATTATTGTACAAAGGTTTATTAATTAAGTGCAACATTTAAAATGCAAATTATCAAACAGATCTTTTATAGACGGCTACAATATATTAAATACTGTACACATGCGGGGGTGTAACGGTACCGTTTCCAACCCGGACTTTCAGTTCTGTGAGCATATGTACACAATTTTTTTGATTATTATTTAACTTAAAAACATACACAACAATGGCAGAGATAAAACAAGAGTTTAGAGTTAGCGCAGTGTCACTGTGGCAGAAATACCATTTGCATACGTTGTATAACGTTTGTTTTGCGAGTGCGTGAAATCGCAGCCACTTCCGTTTTTAGGAGTCTCGCCAAATGGATTCTTTTGGGTTTTATGTAAAGCTTCAAATATTTATCTTATAAGGAGAAAATCCTGATAATTCCACATATCGAGGGAGAGAATAAATGTAGGACAGAAGGAATGAAAACGTTTGTTAAAGTATCCTGAACAGTTAAGTAGAACATATCTTTAGAAAATTTTATATTAAATGTAATACACAAACACACACTTATATACACACCAGTTTTTACCAAAAATGGGCTTTAAACATATGTAAACAATTGAATTGAATTTTTCCATTTATTCAATTGTAATGAATCTATTTAATTTGTGCCAATTTAATCGCTCATTTAATCAAATTCATATAATAAAAAAACGGTATTGCATTAATTTGATTTGTTAGATTTAATTTTTTTTCAAATATTATAATAAAAATATTTTATAAATATTATGATAAAAAAAATTATTTTATTATTGAAAATATTTTATAATATAAATAATTTTATAAAATAATATTTTATAAATTTTTTAACCAAGCAGGCATTAAAAATTCTTTTAAAAAATTTAAACTTTGGATGTTCAGTAAAGTTAATAATAAACTACTTTAATAAAAAAAGACAATCAAGTTTATGTTTTGCATTTCTAAGCTATTTTTAATGTTGAATATAGTTTTTACTACATAAGGAATGTATTATTAATACATCATTTATAAGTAATATAGTTATTACTACAGTGGTAAAATAGTTATTATTACATAAGTATACAGTAGTTATTACTGCCCTGCCTTTCCACAATATTAGGAACACTCAGCAATCCCTCTCCCCTTATAAATGTCCGAATTTTTTCTTTATTATTATTATTTTTCTTTCCTTTAAATCTCTGCATTTATATGGTCCTTATCTCATGCATATAGTTTTTCAATATGTCATGTATTTATTTCAAATATTTGTTATTATTATAATTTTCTTTTTTTATTCTTTCTTTTTTCCCTTTGCGCTCTCCTTCCTTTGTGCCAATAAAGCATTTGGAATTTTCACAGGTACATTACTGTACTTCATGCTACAGTCAGTAACCGGGTTTTGCATCATACTGCATCAGACATTAAAGAACGTTATGTCGTGTTTTTGTTTTCTTTACATGTTAGATTTCCATTACTGTGCTAATATTGGAAAAAAAGAAGCCTTTACTTTACACTACATTATATAGTGTATTATATATACTTTATCACATGTACGTTACAGGACGGTGAAATTCTTGCTTAAAATATCCAGGCTTGTTAGGAAGCTGGAGTTAGAGCCATGATACAGCACCCCTGGAGCAGAAAGGGTTAAGGGCCTTGCTCAAGGGCCCAAACGTGGCAGTTTGAACCTCCCTATGAAGGTTAGAGGATGGTTTTGATCCTTTGACCTCTGGTTTACACACAATCCCTGGTTTAGGAGGACAGTACCTTCTCCATTAGACCATTAAGGTGCACCAGTCTTGTACATTATGCACAATATTAACCCATTCTGGTTCTGGTTCTGGGTCGTGTCTGTAAACTGGTGGTTCTGAAATTCATCTTAAACAATAAGGAGACACCGTTGAGACATTGGACCTCAGAGTTTTCTCCTTCATCAGAAGTGTTTGTCTGAACTCCATAACAATGACACCAAGTTCCTCATGAAGCAAACTTCACCCAACAGACTTTTACAGGAGACTGGTTGGGATGGTCCACCACAAAGTGACATGAAACTGTAGAAAAATCTCTGAACTAAAGCTGACTTTATCAAACATACAAGTAAAAATATTTATTATATAATAAAATACACGTCTTTATATATAAATGGGGCTAGCATCAGTTCTAATGGAAATGTGCAGAAGAGGAAGAACTATCATTATTCTAGATTAGAGCTAAACATGAGACAGAGCGTCAGAAAATACAAGATTTTAACACTTTATCTTATAAATATATGTGTTTTATAACACAAATATCTCATCGTTGGAGGAGAACAGTTGAGTAAATCTGGAAAAGCGCAGGGATTCTTCTAGAAGTTCTGGTTTCTTTCATTGACACCGATTTTTCATTTTGACTCCTCAATAGATGAAAAATAACATGAAGCAGTGTGTTTTTACCGTGCTTGTTGTTGTTGTGATGTCCTCAGGCGCCTCCGGAAAGTCTCTGGTCCACTCAAAAACTCATCTGGAGCTCCAGGAGAAGATCCGCCATCAGGCCAAAAAAGGCGCTCAGGAAAACTCGATGGTGAGCCGAAACATTTGAG